>NC_143403.1:30420000-30680000 GCF_052110815.1 Crocodylus siamensis
CCAGTAGTCCTGAGTTGATCTTTCCTATTCCCTTTCTTTAAACTACTTCTCATCTGTCACGATGCATACTGTTATCTTTCCCCTTTTTTTGCATCTTTTTTTTTGCATTTCTTTTACATAGAAATAAATTCACTTCTATTTCACTGCTTCTGTAAGACAATAGCTTACGATGTCAACATGTCCATTTAGCTTTAATTTTAAATAAACATAAAGAGGGAAAATATTTTAAAAGAATAGTAAAATAAGTGAATATACAGGATACCATATATAGAGAGGATACCATAATAATTCCTGAACTTGGCCCATATGTGGGTGAGGGAATAAGTTCTTTCAAAAAAAGAATGGCAGGAGATATTTATAGAACATAAAGTGTTTGTTTTCAAATGACATTTCTTTAATTTAAAACCAAAATATTTTGATTTAGTACCCATGTATCATAAGAATCAGAAAACAGTTTCCTCACATTCCCATTCTTCAAAGTCAGGAATTTCCACGATGCAACTATTTCCTTGTACCACACCATGTATGGTATACAGTAGGAAATACTGGCCAAACAAACAGCTTAAATTTGTGAAGGAGAATAGAAAATTTAGGTACCAGAAGAAGATCCTGATGAACATAGGCGATGCATAGGGGGAGCATAGGGGGGACATTTGGTCCCCCCAACTGAGACTGGCCACCACCAAAGCTGCCAACTGCTTCTGCAGGTGGTGGCCGCTTGCCACCTGCTGCTCATGCCACTGCCAATGGGACTGGCAGCATCTGCGGGTGGTCCCCTGCTTGCCACCCACTGCTTGCCACCCCCACCTCTGTATCACTAACACCACCACTAGTGTCTGTGGGCAGTCCCTGCTTGCTGCTGCCAACACTGACCCCAGTGTCTGTGGGTGGTCCCCACTCACTGCCATGGTGTCCACCCAGTCTTGGGAGGCACCAGTTGTTTATGCTGATGAAGTAATATGGTAGCATTTCAAAATCAAAATATTTGTGTCTTTGCCTGAATTATTTAGGTTTTTAAAAATTCTTCACCACAATTTGCAAGTTCCTACTGATAAGTGTGACAAAACAAATGTCTTTCACTTTCATCAAAATTATGTCAATCAAAAAGTTTTTTTCTTGTACACAGTTATGATGAGCAAAAGAAGTTGCATGTGAAGCTCTTGTTCAAATAGGGGCAATCTTTGCTTAGAAATATTTTAAAGGATGGAACTGCTCAATATTTGGACAGGAATCTAGGGCAGGGATTGGCAACCTCTGGGAGCAGGGCAGCTATTTAAAAGAGCTTACTTTTGAGCACAGGTCATTTCCAACCTGTTCTGTGTTGCTGCCACTGCCATCATGGTCACAGCCACAGCTCCCTCTCAGTGATGCTGCTTCTTCTTATCACTCAGACAGAGCCTCCTGTCACTGATGTCCCCTGCTGAAGTCCCATGCATGCAAAAATCTTTGCAAGAAAGGAGCTATATAAATGTAGGGGAATATTGGTCTCCATTACCCTTGCAACATGGGAATAGTAGTGTAAAAATGAAGGCTGTGCATTCCTCCTATTCATTTTTGGGCTTTTGGCATCTTCCCACTTCTTTGGTCATACAAATAAAGCAGGACAATGTTGTCTCTATCAGTTAGAATGGGAAGTTTGTGTGTGGGCCTTTCCTCATGTCACGCTCAATAGTATCTGAATACATTTCTCTGAATCCATTCATAGCATCTGACATAGCAGGCGGTCTCCTGCAAAAGCCCATGCTCTCTGAACCAGTTATTCTCTAAGTACAGGCACTCAAGAAGGTCAAGGCAGAAGTGTTCTAAGTGTTTTAACTTTTGAGCTTTACTCTAAGCAGCAAAGGTTGTCAGGAGCAAGAAGAACATACATTATTAGCCCTTGTGAGGGGCTTTGGATCCTGCCTGCCTGCACAGCCTGAGCCCAGTAAATAGAGGGAGTTTTTGCATGCCTCCCAGCATGCCATGCAGGCTCCCTGGGGTCCAGAAGACTTGTGAATGGAGCCAAATGGCTGAGTCAACCTATTGGGTGGTGGGGACATCACAGTCACCCACCTGGACCTGATGTGGCATTGGCTTGACATGGCCATGAGCCATTAACGGGCTGTCCACCCAGTACACCCTGTGCCTGCTGTGTGTGTGCGTGCGTGCACTTACTCCTGCCTGAGCAGCACTGCTGCCACTCAGGTTTGTTGTAGCTGAATCCTAAGTGGTCTTTGATTCTGTGCATAAACTCCCTACTCCTGTGCACTATGACTGGCTCCATAGCAGTGCATACAGCCTCTCTCAGACAGTGGGTAGCCATCTGTATACTGCATTGTTGGACCTTCACAGTGCGTTTATGGGACTGGGTGTCTTGGTTTCAAGGGCCGTGGCACTGCAGGTGTGAGTAATCGCCAACCTGCCTATTCTAATCTCACACACAGAGGGTCCCATTTGGTCCTCATATTTCCAGTGGTCTGCAAGTTTCTAGGTGATGATCCTGGATCTAGCATCTCAGGCTCTATCACCAGGTCTCCCGCACACAAATGCAGAATCTGCAGACAAAGGAGAAACTGAGGGACATATGGTGAGTCCCCTGTCCAGACCCTTTCCCCCCTGCACTCCCCGTCACCCCCAGGGCCAGAAGCCACAGGGCAGCTCACAACCCAGCACTAACCACACCATGGCATGCCTGCATACTATCTCCCAGCTGGGAAGACCTGGATACCTGGGTTGTATCTCTCTGCTGTGGGAGCCAGAAGGGCTGGGAACCCAAGTGTCTGGGCCTACAGGGATGAACCTTCTCTGGTTCTCCTGGAGGACAGGAAGGGAGAGAATGGGGAGTGAGGGACAGGGCATTGCCATGGAGAATTCCCATTTTCTGCTGACTCTTACCTGCAGTGGTGCTCATTTGTAGCTGCTCTGCTAAATGGCACCTGGAGACATAGCAGTGGAATCCGGAGTTGTAACTTGTAACACCTTGGCTGTGAGGCTTGAAACAAGCTTTCAGTGTCTTTTGGGCTGTGTTGGGAGTGGTTTTGTGTTAGCTGGATCTGTGTATACATGTTGGCCTATCTCAGGAAAGCAACATGACCTTGAGGGATAGGGTGGCCAGTTGTCAATTAACCAGATTTGTGGTCTCACTCAATGAAACACAGATCAGTAAGCCCCCAACACCAGTAGAGGGGATTGGCCTTGCCACTCCAACTTCATTCCAGGCCAGTGGTGTGGTGCTTGGGGGAGGAGCATTTGAAAGACCCGAGGTCAGTGGGGAGTATCAGTTAATCAGTATCAACAGTCTTCCACCCATTGTTGAGCCAAGAGCATGCTGAACATCAGAGCAGGCAACCTCAGCTTTTTCCATGAGCACCCCAATCTACCAAGGAGTCACATTAGACTCTTCCCTCACCTATAAACATCACATTCAAGTCATCAGTAAAGTCTCTGAACAGGTATCTGCCTTATGACATTTAGACAGTAAGACATGGGGTACCAATTTCAAAATGCTCAGAACTACTGCACTTGCAATAGTATATGCCCCAGCAGATTACCGTGTTCCTGTATGGTCCAGAAGTTGTTGCACTAAAAATCTCATCACTGTACTTAACAGTGTGCAGGGACTCATAACAGGCTGCACAACTTATACACACACAGATGTATTCCCTGCACTATAGGGCATTAGACCAAGTGATATAAGAAGACAGACCCTAACTCCTCCCCTGCTGCCAGGTTTCTGGGCCCATGGAAAGCTCGACAGGCTGGGTAGCCTCATGTGTTGCACTAAATTTAGATAAGGGGTGGAGTGAATGGAAATGAAATGAACATTCAGAGTAATCCAGTCTGAAATTTATTACTATAGCATTTTTTATCAATACTAAACGAGTCCTGCATTGGGCAGGACCTTTCCAGAGAAGTGTGGGTCAAGCTGATCAGATTGAGATCTGGATACAGATGGTTCAAAACAACACTGTACAAGAGTAACATCTTGGACAGTCCCCTGTGTGAATGCAGTGTCCAGCAAACAGCACAGCATCTAATCAAAAGCTGCAGTCTTTACAAATGCCCAGATGGGGTAAATGGAATCTGCACACTGAGTGATAATACCAGAGTGGCTAAGTGGAAACAGGATGGCAGGGTGGAAACAGGGGCTTCATTACTTTGGGTCACTGAGATCCTGTGGGTAAGGCTGGCCCAGTGCTAAGGCAGAAGAAACGAGCTCTGGCCTGGGCTAGAGCACTGTCCCATGTTGAGAGGTGAATGTGGTGCTGCAAAGCCCCACTCACCCCCTCTCACAAGGTTACCAGCAGAATGTGACCTATCATGAGTCTAGTACAGATGTTTGTTACAGCATGCTAACCTACAGTGCTGAAGTCTGATACCACGTCTGTCCTGATTTATCTTAGAGTGGCATTCACTATTTTTACAGTGCTCCCTTGGCATCTTCATGGGGGGGAGCACATTTTAATTAGAACAGCTCTTGGGAGCTGCTCTAACTAAAACGCCACAGTGTCTCATGTATGCAGCATCCCGCATTTCAAAATGGCTATGCGGGTGCTTTAACTAAAGCTCGTTCAATGAGCTTTAGTTAAAGTGCCCCCATTGCCATTTTGAAATATGGGACAGTGAATACACCAGATGCTGCAGCACACTGAAGTGTTCTAATTAGAACCCAATTAATTAATTAATCAGAATGCATCAGAACACGTGTACAGGCACCCTATGTGCCCTGACAGTCTGTTGGGTTATGGCTGCAGAATGCTATCTTGTGCACTTATTGTGCAATAAGTATAGCTTCTGTACTTAACCTAAGGTGCTACCTTCTTCCTGACTTCAGACTAACATGGTTAATCACCTTTTTAGTATCTGAATGGAATCACTAATTATTTCTTGAAAGGAAATATTCTAATTACAAAGGTAATATAAATTGAACATGTAGCTGGTAGGGAGCAATATTTCTTCTCCTCTTGTATGCCTGAATTTCCACTAAGGTCTGACACTTTTTTCTGTAGCTAGGAAATAAAATGGGAGAACATACCATATCTGACTGCAGGGGATCTTCACAAGATCTTCACAGAATAGTCATGAGGTATTTCTCTATTAAAGCTCCCAGAATGTCTAGTTTAGTACAATAGCAGAATTTAATCTTAATTTCAGGCTAAAATAGCATTGCTTGTTAAAGAAAAGGAAAAAAAGATGAAAAAAGCAGAAGTTTGGGGAATGTACTATGGTGAGCACTGAACTTTCAAGATTACAAGAAAAATTGTATTGTACGAAGCAGGAAAGGTATTTGGTCTGTCCAGAATGGCTAAAATACTTCTCCCAAATACTAAAATATATCTCCCACAATTGAAAGCAGGAATATTGTGCTATCCAAAAACTTTCTAAATATATTCTCCCAACTAATTCTCTTCAGTCATGGTGAAAAGAATTGGTATTCTGGAGAGGTAGCTAATAATGTAACTTTTTCCCTTTCTAGAAAGACGTCTAGTTGTTAAGGGCAAATTAATTTTCTGTATGAAATTCAGTTTAAGCAAATTATTAAGCATAAAGGATTCCTTCTTCTCTGCTTTTCAAGGCATGCATTAACTCCTTTTCTGAATTAAACATCAATAAAACGACATGTCATTAGTGTTTATTCTGAATGGTATTTTTTTTAAATTTAATTTCACAGACTTTCAAGTTAGTCCAAATTCTAGTATGATTTCCATCCGTCTGTCATGATAATTTCTCCAAAGCCTCCCGTCTAACCAGTTATATAACAGTATTATAAATAATCTCCTAATATCCACTTCACAACTCTTTAATTGACAGCACTAACCAGAGCACATTATTCAGGTGTTCTCTTTCTTTTGAAACAGGATTATATCAAACATTCTAAAACAAGTTTCCTTTTTTTTCTCTTGCAGATGGCTCCTGCTCAAGCATAATCGAGGTTTATTTTATAGAAACTTTCGTTAGCCAAGCAATTGATCCACCTCTGCCTATCCACTTCTCTGGGAAAACGTCATTTAGGAACTGGGAAAACGTCATTTAGGAACTGCTGTACATTCAGAGCATCGTGGCATGGAGCTCCATCTTATTTAAGAATAAACTCATTATTACTTATGAAGTCTAGCATTGTGGACTCTGGTTGTCCTAAAACTTTTAAGAAATTTGCTTTTAAATGCCATTAACAGATTATTTCTATCATACCTACAACCTAAGTTATTGAAGTTTAAAAGTGCACTTCTTTATGAAGACCCTGTACTACTACTACTCTTATCCTCTTCCCTGTCTGATATACTACTCTGCTTTCTTCTCCTAGCCCTTTGCATCCTGTCTGGTCTGCTGCTATGCTTTCTGTTCTTCGCCTTCTCTGCTACTGTGCTGCCTCTTCCCTCCCTGATAGGCCACATGTCACACACAGAGACTACCTGTATAACTTGTGGTAGGTGTGCTGCAGATTCGTCATCTTCTATCATATAGAAGATATTTTAACATTTGAAAATGAATATATAGGATGAAGGTTAAGTACAGACATTCAAAAAGCCTGCAGTAGAATCAACCTAAGTTACATGGGTTTCTGTAAGTGGCCTAGGCTAGGCTGGTAGTGAACAGTGTGGGAGGGGAGAGGGGGGAGCATGCAGGCTACCTGCACTGGCCACGGCCAGCAGGTTGGGGGTGCTCCTGCACACCTCCCAGTGTGCCCTTGGGCCCCCCAGGCTGCCAGAGACTGCAGAGCACTCGGGCCACTCCTGATTGGCTGCTGGGCATGGGCAAGCACATCCCCCCAGCCCCCAGCCTAGTACTCTGGGGGCCTATAGCGGTGGACCAAAAAAGCTTTGAAGCACCCTAGATGCCCATGATCCAGTGGCTGAGGTGCAGAGTTCACAGGGTTGCCTCCATCCAGGCCCAGTCCTGATGTTCTGTACCCTGCTACTCTGACCCACCACAGCAGGGGCAGGCAGTCTGGGCTGTGGACTAGATTGGGCCTGCAGCAGCCTGCGTTTCCCAGCAGCCCCTGCCCAAATTGCTGCAGCTTGTTTCCATGAAGACCCCAGCAGCAGTGACATTGTGACAGCATAGACCAGGGTTTCCATGGAGACCAGCCCCAGCAGCTACCTCACCCCCTGCAAGGCCCACATCCACTCCAGCCCCCCAATTCCTGCCCCACCTGATCCCATCCCTTGCCATCTGCTGCAGCCTCCCCCATGGCTGCCCTATCCATCTTCATTCCCCCCATTCCTCCAGACCCTGCAATGCTTGCCCTTCCCAGCTCCACCCCCACTTGTACCCCCAGGCTTCCATAGCTGCCCCCACAACCTCAGGCACTGTCACTTAAAAAAAAACAACAACAGAAAAACAGGAAAAAATGGGGAAAAAAAGCCTCTACTTACCTTAGAAGCAGGGGTTGGGGGGCTCTGGGGCCTTCTGGCAGAGCCCCCCAGGCAGCATAGGGCAGTGGGGGGCAGGAGGGCTGAGGCCGGGGCCACTGGAGCTGTTTCTCTGCCCTACACTGTGTGGGCAGGCTGCCAGTGACACAGACAGCAGCTACAACTGCCAGTAAGTTTGGGGGTGGGGGGGTTCTTTGTTTTTTAATTTGAACATGCTGGGGTGGGGGGGCAGGAAGCAGGGGCCTTGAGGAGCTCAGGCAGCTGAGGCCCAGCATGACAGGGATCAGGCGGGCTTGGGGGGCAGGTAGGGGGTGGGGCTGGGCACCCCCAGGATTGGGGGCTTTGGGGGAGCAGGTCGGGGGTGGGGCTGGGCAGGGCAGAGTTCGGGGGGCTGGGGGAGTAGGCAGGGCCAGCAGGGGTCCACCCCATAGCCCCCTCCCCACTCCTCCAGCCCTCCCAACTCCTTACTTAAAGCACTGAAGCCTTGGTGCTGAACACGTGGCACCAGGACAAGGGCCAACCATTGAGACACTCTGGCAGCCAGAGCGTCTCCATGGAGGACCCAGCCCCCGGTTGCCTCAGGGCATGGTCTGGGACTATGCCCTGCCCTGCCTTCTTTAACTTCATTTTTTTTGGACCCCTGGATATCTAATTTTCTCCCTGTGCTGCAGACTTGCAGCATGGGGAACATTTTTTCATTCGTGCACATGCCTCTTGCCCTTGTCTCAAAGCGATTTGAGATGGGGCAAGAGGCACATGAGTGCTCATCTGGATGTGCCCACAGGTGGCAAAGATGAGATATGTTTCACTTGCAATATTTGTGTGTTATCAGAGTGGAAAATTTTGATTTATCTTATCCTTTCTATTAAATTGTCTGTTTTCAAGAATCTGTAACTTTGACATGAGTATTCAAATATAAGTACAATTTAAAAACAGAGGGATTCTAAAAGAAAGTTTGGCTCCTTGAAAGCTATGAAGTAGTCAACTTTACAACATATGCATGAAAATTGTACACGTTAACTTGGCATAATTGCCTATGGCTGCCAAGTAGGTATGTCAGAATACATGTATAGTCCTGCCAGTGAATTTTTCTTATATACCAAAAGGAAACCCTAGTGCAGCTAGGCATTGTCCTAATCCTTCAAGTACTTTTCTGTGAACACAATATGTGATATAATAATTTTCAACAATTAAAAAATCAATATTTTGTTTTCCATCCCTATAATTATACACTTTATTTATAATATAGTTACTCACCTCAGTTATTGAAACTCCTCCAGTTTATAAAACACACTAGGTCTAATATTCCCTTCCTTTGCCCCACTGCCCATCACACACAGTCCTTTTTCAATGGCTTCCTAACATCTTCTCAGTTCCCATTATTTAGGTCAAACTTCTTAAAGAACCTGTACCATTTCACGTATCTCATCTCCTCAAACTTCCATCATTCCCACCTACATTCCTCTCAGACCTCTCTCCTTCATGTCTCTCTTGTATTTTCTTGCTGTGCATTATCCCTTACTGTCTAACATGATATTAATTCCTTGTGCAGCAACCATCCAATAGAAAGTTTGGTAATGCCCTAACACAGAGAAAGTAAGTACATAAAACGCTGGTAAAAGGGGTAACCTGAGTCAGGAAAGAGGCTGCAGCAGCCTCAGAGCCAGTGGTAGAAAAAAGACTAGGACAGTGGATCCAGAATTAAAAGGCTGCAAATCTGGCTGGAAAGCAGCCCGTTCTGGCAGAGGGGAACCTTTAGAACCCGAGTAGTTAAATTCAGGTGTAGTCTAAAAATAGTTGGGTTGTACAGGATGGTCTGAAAGAGACTACACAATTCTGGACAAAAGGTCAGGATGCTGGTTCAGGGTGGGGAGCAGGCTTATATATACAGGGGCTGGAGACCATAGCCCTAAGATAAGTGGGGAAGTGGATGACCTGGAGGAAGCATAAGCAGGAGAGGGCAACAGGGGAGGCTTTCTCATTTTTCCAGATCAAGTAGGGCAATCGGCTAATTACCTCAGGTATCTGTACAGGAATGCAGGGAGTCTGGGAAATAAGCAGGAAGAATTGGAAGTACCTGCACAGTCATGGAGCTAAGACATGATTGGAATAACAGAGAATTGGTGGGATAGCGCACATGGACTGGAGCACTGTCATGGATAGATACAAACTGTTCAGGAAGGACAGACAGGGGACAAGAGGAGGAGGAGTTACACTTTAAGTAAAACAGCTGTTTGATTGCTCAGCGCTCAAGTATGAAACTGAAGACAGGCCTGTTAAAAGCCTCTGAGTTAGGGTCAGAGGGGAGAGCATCGAAGGTGATGTAGTGGTGGATGTCCACTAGAAACCAGCAGATCAGGAGGACTCACTAGTGGGTGAGGCTAGTGGAAGTTTCCAGGCCCTGGTTCTCATGGGAGGCTTCAATCACCCTGACATCTCCTGGGAGGGAAATACAGCAGTGTACAAGCAATCCAGGAAGTTTTTGGAGAGTGTTGGGGACAACTCCCTGGAGCAAGTATTAGAGACACCAACTAGGGGCATGCTCTTTTTGACGTGCTGCTTACAAACAAGGAAGAATTGGTGAGGGATGGAGAAGTGGATGGCAACTTGGGCTGGAGCGACCATAAGAGGACTGAGTTCAGGATCCTGAGGACAGGAAGGAGGGAGAGTGCCAGAGTAAGGACCCTATACTTCAGAAAATCAGACTTTAACTCACTCAGGACAATATCCCCTGGGAGGACTGGATGTATTTTAAAGAACCTTTACTGAGGGTGAGGAACAAATTATGCTAATTCATAGGAAGACTCGCAAGTATGGCAGAAGATCAGTGTGGTTTAGCAGGGAACTCTTCAGTGAGCTAAAACACAAAACAGAAGCTTACAAGCAGTGGAAACTTGGACAAATGACTAGGGAGGAGTATAAGTGTATTGCTTGGCCATTACCAGGATTAAATCAGGAAAGCCAAATCACAACTGAAATTGCAGGTAGCAAAAGATGTGAAGGGTAATGAGAAGGTTTCTACAAGTATGTCAGCAACAGGAGGAAGATCAGGAAAAGTGTGGGTCCCTTACAGAACAGGGGAGGAAAACTAGTGATAGATGACATGGAAAAGGCTGATGTACTCACTGCCTTTTTTACCTCAGTCTTCACATGTAAGATCAAGACCCGGACCACTGCACCTGGAAGCACAGTTTGGGGAGGAGGTGAGCAATCAACAGTGGTGAAAAAAAAAGGTATGGGACTATTTAGAAAAGCTGGATGTGTACATGTCCATGGGGTTGGATGCAACATACCCAAGGGTGCAGTTAATGACTGCAGAGCGGCTGGTCATTAACTTCGAAAACTTGTCGTGATCAGGAGGGGTCATGGATGACTGGAAAAGGGCAAATATAGTGCCCATCTTCAAGAAAGGGAAGAAGAAGGATCCAGGGAACTAGAGACCGTTTCAGCCTTATCTCAGTCCAAGGTAAGATCATGGAGCAGGTCCTCAAAGAATTCATTTATAAGCACTTGGAGAAGGAGGTGATTAGGAACAGTCAGCAAAGATTCAACAAGGTCAAGCCATGTCTGACCAACTCACTTGCCTGCTTTGATGAGATGACTAGCTCTGTGGATGCAGGAAGACCAGTGAATATGATATACCTTGACTTTAGCACAGCTTTTGACATGGTCTCCCACAACATTCTTGTAAGCAAGCTAAGGAATTATGGGTTTGATGAATGGACCGTAAAGTTAATAGAAAACTGGCTGCATTGTTGGGGTCAAAGACTAATAATCAATAGCTCAATATCTAGTTGGCAGCTGGTATTAAGTGGTATACCCCAGGGGTCAGTCCTGGGGTTGGTTTCATTCAATAACTTCATCAATGATCTGGAAGATAGGATAGAGTTCATCTTTTGCAAGTTTGCAGATGATACAGGGGGAAATAGTAGATACACAGGAGGTAGGGCTAGGATTCAGAGAAACCTAGACAAATTGGAGGATTGGATCAAAATTACATTTTATAAAGTTCAATAAGGATAAATGCAAGGTTCTGCACTTAGGACAGAACAATCCCAAGCACTGGTACATGGTAGGGACTGACCTGCTATCTAGCAGCTCTGCAGAAAAGAACCTGGAGTGACGGTGAACAATAAGCTGAATATGATCTAACAGTGTGCCCTTGTTGCAAAGAAAGCTCTCAGCATACTAGGCTGCATTAGTAGAAGTGTTGCCAGCAGATTGAAGGAAGTAATTATTCCCCTCTATTTGGCACTGGTGAGGCCACATCTGGAGTACTATGTCCAGTTTTGGGGCCCCCTTGACAGAAAGGATGAAGACAAATTGAAGAGAGTCCAGTGGAGGGCAACAAAAATGGTTAGAGGCCTGGGGAACATGACTTATGAGGTAAGACTAAAGGGAAACTGGGCTTATTTAATTTGGAAAAGAGAGGACTAAGTGGGGATTTAATAGAAGCCTTTAATTATCTGAAGGGTGGTTACAAAGAGAATGGAGCTATGCTGTTCTCACTGGTGGCAAATAACAGAACAAGGGGGAACAGTTTGTAGTTGAAGCAAGGGAAATTAAGTTACACAATAGGAAAAACTTTCTCACTAGCAGCGTGGTAAAACACTGGAACAGTTTACCCAGGGGGGTTGTAGAATCTCCATCCTTGGAGGTTTTTAAGACCCAGGTGGACAAAGCCTTGGCTGGGATGCTATAGTTGGTGATGGTCCAGCTTTGAGGAGGGAGTTGGACTAGATGCCCTCCTGAGGTCCCTTCCAACCCTAATTTCCTATGATTGTGTGATTTTCTGAGGGAGGAGTGGCCTAAAGTGAATTAGGATTAGGCCTGAAAAGTCCCACATTTGCACCCCTACATGCATTTGCTTATACCTTAAGAATCTGTTTTGTGTCATTATCTTTTTCTTGTAATTTACAGCAGTCATGACTAGAGTGATTGCAAGGTTTCTTTTCTAGGGGTTTTCTGGCAGCCCTAGACAAGTGATCCTTTGTTCTTCATCAGGGTTTGTGTTTATGGGAAGCTACTGAAGGCTAGAGGCTGAAGGGCCTATGCTGGAGTGTCTATAGCATTTGCCTCCAAACATGTGGTGCACCCAGTATGTTACTGAACATCTAGGGGAGTGGTGTATCACAGAACTAACAGTGACTCCCTGCAGTGGGGTCCCTTATAATATCTTTCTCCAACATTTCATTCTCCCTCCCATTTTCCATTAATCTCACTCCATGAACTAAATTTATTAGACAAAAACTGTCAACAGCAATGAAACACAGATTAATAATGAAATCTGCATTGCTGATCCAAAGACTACCATTGTTATGCACATGTTGGTATGTGACATAGACCTGTTCCTAAATACACCGATGACCACTCCCACAAATTAAATTATTCACATGCTTACATGTTTTCCTGACCTATGCCTTCAGATTACAAAGTGTTAGACAGGTATACCATGGGTTTCTACAGGACCAAATGCACTGACTACTTTTTGTTAAAGCACACTGTTAATAATAAAAATAAATGTTATTTTTCATATACATAAATTCACTTTTAAAATGAATGACTACAGGACATGTGCTGATTAGTGTAGAAAATTTTCAAACCACATGGGTGGGCTATGTTGCAGAACCTGTTCTGAACTGATTATACTTTATTTAATACTAAATTGGATGAAATGTTGATGTCAGTTTCATTGGTAAAGCCACGTTGAATTGAATATAGGTTTGACTCTTTGAAAGCAAGATTTGGTCATGATTTTTTTTCTCTATCGGTATCAATGTGGTATGTATAAAAGACTCATGACTGCTTAAAACAATTCTAAAGGGAATTAGTGTTCTGATTGACTTTCTGTCCCTGATAAATCATAAGCACTAGTTATGTTTAAATAATCTAAATGAAACCTAATTAAGAAAAACATTCACAAGCCGGAATGGAGAATTCTGTCCTTCAGCTTTTTCTTTGAGTTGAACCGGTGCAACTCCTGCGGTATGCAAGACTTGCTTTAACTCTCCTTTTATTACTGTTCATTTTTAAGTCAGAGGCTTAAAGTTATCAAAACAAAGCATGGCAACTACTTTCACAGACAAATTTTTGCTTCCCTTTTTTCATTAAGAAAGTTGAAAACTACAGCAAATAGCACACCTTAAAAGCAAAATACTAGAGACTCTGTTGCTTCTCTGACAATTATTTTCTAAGAATATTTTTTTAAAAATTGCTAGTATACTAGTCTTGCAAAATGTTATTTCATAGGCACATTACTTCTGAAGTTACTTATTAATGCCTGGATTTCCCCATAGCACTAAAACCTAGGTTGCAGTTGTCTCCTTCTTCTTAGTTCTGGCATGACTTTGACCGGTTGAATCCCCAAATATGTATCAGTAATCAAAAGGTATATTTCAGTACAGGAGAACCTGTTTGGAAGAATTCTTCTCATTTCTTCTCTGCTTGTTTTATCTTTGCTTGAGATGTGAATAATTCATAGGCCTCTGTCTGCTTTACAGTCAAACGCATTCTGTCCACCCAAGACTGTTCGACTTTTGTGATTTATTATTTAATAATTTGCAGGGCTGCGCTGTTGTAAGGTGAGCATTGTGACTGCTTGCAGAACTGTTACAATCTGGTCTAGTTAGCTGTCCTTTCTTTCCCTCTCTCCAAACAGCAGCAGTTATTGATTTTTTTACAAACCTCTGCCATGTAATCCCACAGCTGCTGATCTCAAAGCTGTTACTATAAAGTAAAAGTTGGCCCTTCTTCTTGAAAACAAGAAGTAGTGTTTTGATTCCCTTTTTTTTTCTTTTTTTTCATCAATTGTGTTTTTCTGGTTTTTTATTTTATTTTATTTTTTGCCTCCTTTTGTGCCTTAGTCAATGACAATACGTGGGAAGTGCCACTGGCTTCTCTTAAGGATGAAACTGAAAAATGAAAGCCTTTGGGGAAATACATGCTGGTACTTTTATTACACCTGTAAAAGATGCCTGTATGAAACTTTCCAACCTTTGAAACTTTTCCAATGGAAGTTGAGCTATTTCATCTATTATTTTTGCAGCAGTTATATATGGTACTGTTTCCTGATAATGTGATGCTTGACTGTAAATCCTGCTATGTTGTTAGAAGCACAGAATGGGTGAAAGAAGAGATCCAAACAAATCCAGTTACTCATTTTTCCTCTTAAGATTTACTAGGTTATAACACACATCAGGTTTACCTCAAAATACTAAGTAGTTTGCAGTTAGAGCCTGACCCAAAGCCCACTGAACCCAATGGCTTCCAACTGGTTTCAGTTGACTTGGAACTGGGAGTGTGATATTAATTGAGAGTACAGATTTTTAAGAAGATAGGCCTTTGGAAAGTTTGTTCCCTCCTTTAGATAACTGAATATGGAATTGCAGTCTATGAAGACTAAGGATTCTAGCAGGCTAAAAACCAAGAGTTACTTCATCTCATTGTGATTCTATTCCACCCTGATTGAGTCCCAGAAAATCCAGTAATGCAACTGCTATTAAAACAAGCTTTCATCTCATCCTTATGAATAAGTCACAAGAAAGCACACCCACCTTTTGCATTAACAGTTTTTCAGGGACCCTAGTATGGCAAAACAGGATTGCACCTAAGCACTTAAGTCTGCTTAGGCATCTAATAGGTAGAATCAAAGCTGGATTCAGAATTTACTATTTCTCTGTTGCCTCTATGGAAATGTTGAATTAAGCATTTGTAGAATTACTCTCATAACCCTCTGTTTCACCTTCCTTAAACGACATCTAAGTCATCCATCATCCCAGTATCTGTTTGCTGAATATAATAGTTAACATTCACATAGGATTGTCCAAAATTGAGTTTGTACCTTGGCTGCTGTAAGTGCTATACTTTGGATTAATGCTCTGTCTTTCTTTTTGTTATAATAACCTCATTTTCTGTTATGCCAGGAAGATATTTGCAAAAAATTGACTGTTGCGAAACTCTCCACAGGCAGCTAGATCTGGACAATGATCCTGTACATAAAACAGCTTTTCTCTGCTTTATCTGAGGAAATGAAGGAGGGAAAGCAGCAGAGTAAGGACCCTGTACTTCAGAAAATCAGACTTTAATTCACTCAGGACAATATCCCCTGGGAGGACTGGATGTATTTTAAAGAACCCTTACTGAGGGTGAGGAACAAACTATGTGGATTCATAGGAAGACTCGCAAGTATGGCAGAAGATCAGTGTGGTTTAGCAGGGAACTCTTCAGTGAGCTAAAACACAAAACAGAAGCTTACAAGCAGTGGAAACTTGGACAAATGACTAGGGAGGAGTATAAGTGTATTGCTTGGCCATTACCAGGATTAAATCAGGAAAGCCAGATCACAACTGAAATTGCAGCTAGTGAGAGATGTGAAGGGTAATGAGAAGGTTTCTACAAGTATGTCAGCAATAGGAGGAAGATCAGGAAAATTGTGGGTCCCTTACTGAAAGGGGGAATAAATGTTCTGAGTATGGTAAAATGCATCATCTTACATTAATATTCCTGCTGTGGTGCTAAAGACACAGAGCCTCCAATATGTAAAGGACCTTAATGATTAACATAGGTCTGACATTGGCACTGTAGTCAACAGGATGGCCCAAAGCCATTGTGCGCTACATTCTTGGTGGCATTTTCCTAATAAAGAATTGGGCTGTGCCACCTTTGCAAGTTGGAGTTTCCAAGTGATCTCCCCTGTCTGCTCCAAGCTGAATATTATACTTTGTCTTGTTTGGAGGAAGAGAGCACATGAATCTCTGTGGACAGATCCTCAATTGAGAGGAACGAATATAGATAAATTTCCTTCTGATATCTTCTACTGAAGATTTTTAGAATTGGTAGGAAGTCCAAAAGGACCTTGGCTGGTGACTATGGGTACTGCAGTTACCATGATAACCTAAGATTTTATATTTATAGCATTTGAAGGTTTTCATAATATTTAAGTGACCAGGATGCACAAACAGTTATATCCTGCTTTTCAGCACATCGGCAGTATTGACTTTTTGGTAGATGTTAAAGCTGACTATTTCATTAATTTAAGAAATATTTTCTCAGAGGATCTGATAAGTTACTTGATAATAGTTTAAGGGAAAACCTAAATTAAAACCTCTTCCCTTGAATAGTGACAAAACCATACCTAAGCCTCTAGTGAGATACTGTTGCCCAGTTCCAGGCTGCCTTGGGCAGCTGCCTCTGTCTCTCCAGGGTTCATGTAATTTAGACAAATCCAACTGCTTAAAACACACCTAAGCCCCTTTAAAAAAATATTTCCCATCCATTGCACTTCCCATTTAGAAATACCCCTAGTCCAAGATTCCCATCAGATCATGTAGCCTGAAAGGTCTAATGGCCCAGACAAAGAAGAATGCTTTAAATTGCATAATACCTTTAATGATTCTCTGGGGACAGTTACTGCATGGCATCTTTAACTCTTTTACAAAGACTTTCATCTTGGGTGCTTATACATACGTTAATGACCCCTAATGTGCAAGCCATTAGCACCTTTCACCATAATCTCCTCCCAGTGTCCATTTAGATTACAGTAATGGCCACTAGTAATGTACAGTAACAGCTACTAGTAATGATATCATCATAATGACTTCATTGAACCTACTCAGTGAGATCCTGATATATGGCAATCACATCCCCTTGCATATACTCCCTTAACTCAAAGAATGCATATATCTTCCCCAGCAACCTGAACACTCACCTTTCCAAGATATGAACTTCTTATATATATAGTTTTGAGCCTTCCTTTATATATATATATAAAAAGAAGTTCATATCTTTGAAAAATACTGGGAAAGATATATGAATTTGTATATGGATATACATGGCATATATATATGATCTTCATACATGTAAAATACAATGAACACAAATATTTTACTCAAAGAAGCAAAATGGTCAGCAAAAACTGTTAATATCTTCATCTGTTTATTTAAGTAAGAAAGACAACACTATTTAGGAAAGCAAATAGGTAATAACTAGGGCATTTTTACACATGCTCTGAGGATAGTGGGGGGGGAGGGTGCTTCAATTTCTAATTAAAGTGCCTGGATCTTCTCATGTATCAGTGTCCCCATGTTTCAAAATGGCAGCAAGGGAGCTTTATCTAAAGCTCATCGAATGAGCTTTTGTTT
The DNA here is from genome assembly GCF_052110815.1 of Crocodylus siamensis. NCBI lineage: Eukaryota > Metazoa > Chordata > Crocodylia > Crocodylidae > Crocodylus > Crocodylus siamensis. Next base: position 30,437,492 of record NC_143403.1, read on the forward strand.
AAAAGCCCCAGCTGCCATTTTGAAGTATGGGGACGCTAATATACAAGATGCAGAGGCTGCCTGGAGTGTGCTAATTAGCACGCTCCAGCAGACTTGATTGATCAAGTCTGCTCTGACTCTCTGTTATTACAGTGAGCTAGAGCAGCCTCTTGGCTCATGTACAGGCACCCTACTACATCCAAACAAAGCTGATGGAGAGGTAGAATTTTCTCTTACTCACAGGGTCTAATTTCATTTGTACTAAGGCCATTTTATATCGCCAGAGAGGCATACAGAAGCCTTTGTATATGGAAGAATCAAGCAGCAGAAGTCTGATGATGACCAGTTCTGTGACAATGGCATATAATACATGGAAATTCTTTTTACCATGCTCAAGCAAATAAACTGACTGAAGGCAACAAGGCTATTCACAAGTAAGCTAAGTAAGAGTTGGCTCCATGTGTCAGGTGTTTCACTTGTCTAATTCTACTTTTGGTTCATATACTTATGTTGCTTAAAAATAATTTATTTTAAAATGCCATTTTCTTTTAAGCAGCAATTAGCAGAACAAAGTAAAAGACCTAAAGCAGTTGTGTAATGACAACCCTGGGAAGATACCAAACTATCTTTTAATTCTTGTTTCATTTTTGATTTTATATTATAATATTCACAGAAATTTAGAAATTATTTTGTAATTAATGCTTGTGAGTTGCATTACCGCTCCTCATTTGGGGAATGGTAACTGTCCCTTGCTTAGGTAAGAACAATGCTCTGTTGCAGTATTACAGATTTACTGTTGCCTTTTTGGAAACAAGCTAGGTCAAGTGGGGTCAGATTATGTCCCTTATTCAAAACCTGTCTGTAAATTTGTGTAATTCTCTTGTGTTCAATGGGATTAAAATCAGGCACATTCTTACATACCTTGCTGAATCAGAATTTCCACAAGGTGCTCTGAATACCCAGGACTCAGAACTTTCAGTAGAGGCAATATCTTTTATAAGACCAATTAGATATTTGAAAAAATATCTTTATGTGCAAGCTTTTGGCTGCTCACACCCTTCTTCAACCACAGAAGAACGCAAAGATAGTAAAATTTCTCCTAGGTGAAATGAAAATTCAAATTTGAATTTTCACTTCCACTTAGGAGAAATTTTACCATCTTTGCATTCTCCTATGCCTGAGGAAGGGTGAGTACACCCAAAAACTTGCAAATAAAGATTTTTTTTGCAAATATTTAATTGGTCTAATAAAATATATCACCTCTACTAAAAGTTCTGATTCCTTTTCCCTGTAGACCAATATAGCTACAACATGTATCCCTGAACACCCAGAACAGTGACAGAAGTGATATTTGTTGAGCAATCAGCACCTTGAAAACACTCTTTGGCTGTGCCTTGACAGAAGCACATGGCTGCAGAGCACTTTAAAAGTGACTGATCAGGTTCAAATTCACCTAATTTAATGAGGGTGTTTCAAAACATTAACTCCTGTTTGCCCCTGCATGTGAGTAGGGCTGGGTTGATTGAGCAGAGGCTAGGACAGCACCCCCCCCCAATGCTGTCTGCAGGATGGGAGGTGGGGTGTGGGAAGGGAAGGAGTTCTGGTCTGGGGTTTGCCCAGCCTATACTGGAGGGGAAGAGTGGGTGGATTGAGGCTACCCCAAAGAGGTAGGGCTCCAATCCACCCACCCCTCCTGTCCAGCACAAGCTGGGCAAACCCCATACTGGAGCTCCCCCCTCCACCCCTTACCTATCCCCCTCCCATCCTGTAGACAGCACCAGAGCTGGGAGATGTGGGGCTAGGAGAGACATGCAGCCTATATTTGCTGAATTGTCTCCGAAGTGCAGCTTGATTTCCCCTTCCTCCGCCTCCCACCCCGTTCCAAACAGTGAATATCTGTTGGTTCGGGGTGGGGTGCAGGAGGTTGTGATGAGTTACAGTGGGGAGCTGCACATCTATGCCCCCAGTTTCTTCAGTGTTTAGTAGGTCACAAGGCTGGGCTATTGAGAAAATGCCTAATTTTGTCAATTTCACCCCAACATTGAATTAATTCTACCCCCAGAAAGATGTGGACTGATAGATGATACCTTGTAGAAGTTATGTAGAGGAAATAGGGATCTAATAATTTCTAGACAGGTCTAGGAATTCAGTCAATGTATAGAGATACAAGCTATTTCAAACTAACTGAGCTTTTGGAATTTTTTTTTCTTTTTCAAGCTACTGCATTCGTTACATGGTAAGAGTACCTTCATGTATCAGAACCTTCTTTTCTCTATTAGATCTGCTTGGTAAACTCCCAGTACTTGATGCAGTAGCAGCTAGTATTCATGGTATGATCTCAGAGATGGATGAATAATTAATAACAGAAGTAAATAACCGATCATTAAACAAGTAAATGTTTTCTTCTGTAACTGATAATGCAAACAGTTTCTAGGTTATATTACACTTTTCAGTGAAGGCTTCCAAACATTATCTTCAATACAGAAAAAAACACTTCAGATGTTTCTTTCATACAGAATGGTAAATTATGTTATTGCTTTTGTACAATATTCCCAATGCTTATTGCATATTCACGTGTATACATCTAGTGCAATGTTATTATCTTGTTCTGATTTTCTTTCTTCCCTCCATTCACACCCCCTAACCTCCTGTCAACAGTTGGAGAAGCTGTTAATACTGTATTGTATATTCATTATCCCAGCTTTTTCTTTACAAATATCATTATAACATCCAGCATTTGTAAAGTAAATAATTAAACATTTTAGAAAGTCTTATAGGACACAGTAATCTAACAGATGAAAGACAATCAGAAATGTGAAAACCAAATAGAAGAACATGTAATATGTATCTTTAAAAAGAGTTTTCATAAAATAGGGTTAATGTGTTAATCAACCGTATTTAAAATGCTAATTAATTTTTTACTTAGAGACTATTCATAAATAATTGAATGTCCTATTTATACAGAATTGCTTATACTTTACTCAGAAATGTGTGGAATTCAGTCTGGTCTCGGGTTATGATGCACAGTTTTAAGATTCACTGAACTTTTCTTGATTTAAATAATGCAATCATTATGATTACTAGAACTGTATTCAGTTATATTTGCTAATCAAAACTTTGCAATTGACCTTTTATGCCCTGACAACCTTATGCATCCTGTTTTTTCATGTAATAGCAAAGTATTAGAAACTGCAGTTATAATGTCTTTAGTACTACTGTATTGTACCATGAACATCGTATGGAAGTTAAAGCATTCAGTCAATATGTTTAAGGACCAAATCCAGCTGAGCACACCTCATACCAACTATACATGCAGTGGGATTAGCTACTTCTCCTCCACCCCTGCCTCATTTGAGGCCCAAATTTCCAAACAACTTCTCATTCAATCCTTTTTGGAATAATCCTATTGACTCCATTATCAGGCTTTTGAAACTATAACATACTTTTCCCATTTCCTTTTTAAGGATTCAACTTTACAAATGACAATGCCACCTATAATAACTACTTATCTGAATAATGCCACTGACTACCCCATTATTTCCACACGTACTAGTATTTGCAAAATATAGATTAATTATTTGAAATAATGCATCTTAGGGCTAGGGATAGACATTACACACAAAGTGGTTTAAGTGATCAGAAACTGGTTTAAACCTGTAACAGAACAGATATTCAGTGCACATAAACCAGTTTGAAAATGGCTAAAACTGGTTTGAGATAAAACTGGTTGAATGTAGTCAGACTTAACTAATTTGGGTCAAACCAGTTTATGCAATGTCTGTCCCAGACCCCTAACTGATTTAAGTTAAATTAGATTCCCCCAGGATCCCAGCATACTCTCTGAGCTGGGAGGAGCTAGCTGGCCCCTCCTCTCTGTTCTCTGGCCGCAGCTCCAGCAGAGACTTGCAGGCACAGAAGAGTCTGTCCTGCTTCCCTGTGCCCCCCCCCCCCGACACACACTAGCGTATGGTATGCTAGCTAATGCTGTGTAGGGCAGATAGCACAGTGTCAGTTTAGCACTTTTCGGAGCTAATCAACAGCTCACCTGGTAATGTCCCTCTGTTCCTTCCTTTGGAAAAAGCTGTTTAAGAAGAGCTTGAACTAATGATCAAGGCTTTGTTTTCTGATGGGATGCTTAATGCTGATAACATACTGATAAATGCTCTATTATCAAGGGTTGTAGGGGGGAGGGCTCCCTAATCACAGTGTCTTGCCAAGGCCTGGTCATGTCCCCCCTCAGCTCAGCCCTGTCGAAGGGAAAGGAGGGCTGATCTAATGCCGCCTCCCCACGTGGCTTCTAGCCTGAGCCACTGCAGGCATGTGTCAGCATTTTTTCAGTCCAAAGGGAATATCTGTGAAGTTACAAAGTGATTTAGCCTAGCCACGTTAGATTAACCTGCAAAGATTGAATCAATTCAGGCTCAGGCTTTTTGAATGTCTGTCACTAGCCTAGGTATCTAAATTTTTATTAAAATTGTTTAGTCACTTTTCATATAACAGGGAAATGAGATTCTTACTAAGGAGCCTGGGAAACCAGCTATAAAATTAGAGACTTTGGAATTTTCAATGACATTTTTTTCCATCAGAAAATACTAATTCAAAACGGAAGCTTCTTTGTGGCAAATGTTTGGTTTTGATGAATTTTGAAATATTTTAGGAAAGTTTTGAAAATGTTGACAGATGACATTTCAACATTTTCAAACCAAAAATTGATTTTTCAGTTTCAAATGCTTTTTTCCAGTCAAATACAACTCTATGTTAGTTTTTATAAAGACTTTAAAACTAAGGAAGATCAAAGCCAAAATAAGATGTTTTGAATGACTCCTAACTGAAAAAAAAACATTTCCAGGTTTTGACTTCTTATACTAGGCGTTGACAGAAAGATCCAGATCCTAATCCACCTATTGGGTGTCTTAAGTATGATTCTTTTCCATCCTGTCCAAGTGCCTGGAAATCCATGAATACACTTACTTTTGTAATATGCCATAATCTTATCTGTAGAACTGAGTCAGTTATGTAATGACAGGTAGAAGGACCCACTCATCTTTTCACAGATTCAAGCAGCATGGACTAGGACCATGCTTAGGTACCCAAATCCATGTACATGTCTCAGTGGTGGCCCAAAGAGTTTCTGAAATCTTACTATTTTTGCTACGGTATGAAAAGCATTTCTGGCTTATTTTTACCATGTATTTCCTGGGAAATGGGAGCCAGTGCTGGCAAGAAAACTATTTGAAAGTCCTCTTGCCTGAGTTTGGAGGACTTCTGAGCTAGTATCTCATTTCAAGATTCCTTATTTCCAACAAAAGAAGGTGCTTGTGAAATGCTCATTCATTTTTAGCACTTGATCAGGTAATGGCATTTTTTCAAAATCCAGAAATTGTATCTCAGAGTTGAGGTTCAGAACTAGCGTAGCTGCAAGCAACGTGTTATATTCAGCACGTAGCAGCCAATCTTAATTAGTGCTTCCTGACACTACTGTAATTCAAAGAAATAAATAATAGAGATGATGCAAGAATGATGTCCTAAAAAATGTGAAGCTAGCAGCAGCAATGCTTAATTTAATAATTTCAAGTTTTTGGTCATATGGATGACTCCTTTTCAGCCATGAAAGGTGATTTATCTTGCAATCATTACAAAGTTGTCTGGAAGGCAGTCACAAAGGGAGTTTGTGTCATTTGTAAGACAGTGTCCCAAACCAACTGTTTGGTACTTATGATGATTGTATCTATCCACTTCCCTCTACTGGACAGAATCAGAGATGCCTAACTGTTTATGATATCTTGTCATTAAGAAAGGTTGGCTTGAAAAAGGGACAAATGCCCTGTGGCAAGAAGTGACTACTAACGGAGCTTCTCCTTTAGCTCAAGTGGTAGAAGCCTGTGTTACTGGAGCAGAAGGTCATGAGCTTAATTCCTCCTGCTGCACTATGCTATTAAGCTGATAACTGTAATGGCTGTATGCCAGCAATGAACAGTTATACTTCCACCCTTTTTGTCCTGGGTTAATACTATTCAACCTCCATTAAACTTCCTTCTTTTCTATTGCCTGGAATCTAATTTTTCATCCAAGGAAACAAGAAGAGTGAGAAACTTCTTTAAAAGACACCAGCAATCCTTTTACACGGGTAGAAATGAGAGACTTAATCTACTATAAAAACAATGTCCCTGCATGCCAGCAATGATGAAACTATGCAAAGGTGAAGTATACCTGGGGAGTTAGACATTGCTGAGAAACTTGTTTGAAACAAAACTGGCAAACATCTCCTGAATCTTGTCTATGCTACTGCACAGCACAAGTGTGGCTGCACCACTGATGACTTTTGATGGAAGAAAGGGGCAATTTCTTCTAGTGAAAAGATAACTTTAATCCCAATTATTATTCTCCACATCCTCTGTACAGTACCTCAATGGCACTAGTCTAAGGATTGAGAACTAGTGTCTCCTGGATTGCTACATACTTCTGACTCTCAATATTCTCTTGCTATAAACTAATTATAACTTAGGAAAGGCTATTCATTAGGCCTGTGCGAAGTAGCTAGTATTTGCTTGAATTTGGATTCAGCTGATTTGGAGGACAGTGAATCCATTTGGTGATTCAAATAACTGTCCCGAATTGATTCAGTCAGATCTGATTCAGAGATCTGGCTGTTGCTGAATCTCCGAATCACCCAGGCCCATTCCCCACCTGCTCTCCCAGTCCTGGCAATGGCTGCCCTGCTCACCCCAGCTCCCGGAACTTGGAAAAAAAAAACCCAGACTCACTGGGTGCTGCCAGGTCGGGGGGGGGGGGCAATCCCTGCTGCCCCCTACTGCCCCACGTCACATGGGGGGGCTCTTCACAAGCCCTCTGATGCCCCCCCACTCTCCCAGCCCCCCCATGGTTGCTCTGCCCACCCCAGCTCTGGCCCTTAAGGAAAAAAAAGCCCCAAACCCCAGGCTCACAAGCTCCTGCCCAGTGGGAGGTGATCCCTGCTGCCCCCTACTGTGGGGGGGGGGCTGCTGTAGGAGGTGGTGAGTCCCAGGATTTTTTTCATTTTTTCTTTCTTAAAGGGCTGGAGCTGGGGTGGGTGGGGCAGCCATGGGGGGGGGGCTGGGACAATGGGTGGGGGTCAGAGGGGCTTGTGAAAGAGCCCTCCATGCAGTGTGGGGCAGTGGAGATCAACCCCCCCACCCAGCAGTACCCAGTGTGTCAGGCTTTTTTTTTAAAGCACCAGGGGCTGGGGTGGGTGGGGCAGCCATGGTGGGACTTGGGGGAGTGCGTGGGGATGAGTGGGGCTCGGGGAGCAGACGGAGGATGGAGTCTGGCAGAGGTCCCCCTATGGTTCCCTCCCCCCTCCTCCAGGTCCTGCTCCCCTGCCCCCTATTTACCAGCTCCCTGCTGCACCAAGTGGGGACTGCCTGAATCAACAAAGCTCTCTGAATCTTTTCTGAAGATTTGGAGAGCTTTGAATTGATTCAGACCTTTTTATTGGTCCCCAGATTCGATTCAGATTTGTAGATTTGGCCACCAAATAGGGCCAAATCTCCTCTGAATCAAATCAGCACCCAAAGCTTTGCACAGCCCTACTGTTCATTCCTTCCTACCTCCCTTCAGAAAATTGGTTTCTCCTTTTTTTGGTTTCAGGTAGAAAAGACCTACTATAGTGCTTTCTATAGTGGACTGGTTGTAATGGGTATTTTAGTCCCAAACTATCTCTGTTTTAAAGCTATATTTTCATCTGGAATGTCAGGTAGAACATGAAACAATATTAATCTATGCTACATAAATAATTTCCTTCAATTATCAGGAAAGTGCAGCAAGACATGAATTTTCAGGTTGATTGAGTTTTAATCTTCAAGTTCAAAAATTAATAATTTAGTTAGTTGAACCTTTTTTTTTCAAATATATAAAATTCAAGGTTTAATATTTTTTCTTCTCAGAAAAAAGACAGAGATATGAGTCCAAAGGTCAAGAAATATTTATGTATTGGAAGTATGACAATTATGAAATTATTCACTCAGGGAAAATACTTAGAATTCAATGCAAGATCCCTGGATTCATCAGAAAGCACAAGAGATTGACAATCTATTATGAATGCCTCACATCACGGATAAATATTTCAATGCAAATAAATAAAGGATGCTGAGTGTTTCTCTTCTGAATTACTTTTCACAGCTCGCTGCACACAATAGTTCTGGGACTCTACTATGTCCCAGACTCCTGTCCAAAGTTTGGCATCCCCAAAGGTTTCCTGCACTGAAAACAACCAGGTTACACAGTGCTTTCAATTTGGAGGTACAATTGGTACAAAGAACCAATTAATCAGTTTCCTTTAAACTGAATGTAAAACCACTCTTCGGTGCATTAGGACATTCATGGCCATTTTGAAACTGGCCTGATTTTGTTTTGTGTTTCCTAGTAATTATTGTAAAATGTACCATTCTTGTCAAACTTAATGACTTTTTTGCTGAAGGAAAAAGAAAAAGGAGAGAAAAAAGACAATGTTGTCTCGTGTGTATTACTCTGCAGCTAGGTACTATAATATACTAAGGTGCACATTCCATAAATTGTACCCAATTATTGCTTTTGTGTAATATCAGGTATCATGATTATTATTTTCCAAATGGTTTTGGATGCCTTTAAAAAATAAGAAAAAATACTTTAACACATGCTTATTTTGCTCCTACTTCTAGGGCAACTGAGATTAACACAACAGATAATTTTAAAAGATAACATATAATGCGGCAGATTGTGCTCTTTCAATAGTGGCTCTTAACTGTTTAAAGCTGTTCTAAGTAATTGTATTATTCCAACCACCAACAGGAAATTCCATGCAATGTATTACTTCACATGAAGACATCTGTAACTTTAATTTTGCAACAACTTCATAGAAAATGAAAATGACAGTGTATAATCACATCACTCATGGCTGCTTCCCCATTAAAACAATATAACTAGAAAACGTTTGCATGTTCACAATAAATGCTGGGAAGTAAATTTGACAGTGAGCAGCAAGAAGCATTTTCAGGATTTGTGAAGGTTTCTAATTTAAGGTTCTACAGAAGAAGAACCATCAGTCATTCATCACAATTTCATTATAACCAGTAACAAAAACCTTTAAGGAAAGGGCCAAAACAGACTCAGGGAAGTTCATTTTTCCTGTGACTGAGAATTTTAAAAGATCTAAATTTGGTTTTCAGTTTTACTTGGGAGCATTCATTTGCCTGCCTTGTGCCATGTTGGATAATAAACTGATACACTATCTAGAGTTGTCAAAATACTAGAAAATGAAATAAGTGTACTCCTTCATGATAACCGTATGTGGAATATCCCAAGATTATTATTATGTATAGTTTATAAATATAATTAAATTACAATAATTACAGAGTTACCTCCTCCCCCAAATAATGTTTTTAGATGGCTCAGTTGTTGCAATTAGATTTAAGACATTTTAAGGGGCTTGGTTTGCAGAGAATGGACGGACAGCACTAGAAAATCTTGCCCTTTAAAGAATCAGAAGTCAGGTACCTCAGAATCATGATACTATTGAAAATATTGCTCATACACATACAGGCACATGTGACTGATAGATTTGGCAGAGGTTTGAGCTGACTTCTTCACTAGACGACTGTTGATGCCAAGATAATTGGGAAGCATACAGGGGTAAATATTAGTGTGCATACACAACTTTTAATCTTAGTGAATAATTTCACAAATATAAGCTTTAATTGGTAACCAGCTTTCCCCTGCTCCATCCTCTTGCTCACGGAAAGCCTAAAGTTACTTTTGGGGAGATCATGAATTGATGGATGCTGCTTGAAAGGTCCATCACTTGAAATTTTGAATGTGAAATTCTCACGTCATATTCTATTAGTCAGGGAGCTGATGAGATGCTAAACCAACAAAGAATGATTTAGTGCATGATATCAACTTTCATGGAAGAAGGTACTTTAAGCCTAGGATAACAAAGGAGTGATGTGCTTTAGTGGGTATATGTAAGCTGTGGATGAAAAACTTTTGGCATAGCCATAAAAAAGTGGAAGATGATATCACTGTATCTTGGGGAAGTTTTGAAATTACCAGAGGGGAACAGCATTTGGCAAATATATTATTCTTGGACAAAACATGACAATCAACATTAAAAAAATCTTGAATCTAGAGATAAGAATTATGCTGCTGTCAAGTACATCTTAACCAGTTTGACTAAAACTGAGGAAGAAGGACTTATTTTTTGCTATTGTATATTTGTCTCTGCACCTGTTCTTAAAGCCAAATATCAGCCTATGTTCTTCTCTGGAAATGAACAATAACTTTTATACAATAAATGTTGCCAAGGATGCTTCCATTTTATAAATTCTGAATTACTTATAGCCAATGCTTTCTACTACACTTAGCCAGAATTTTGGAAAATAATTTTGCACTTTCAAATACTTCAGTTTTTCTTGTATGTAATGCCTCGCTTTGGCCTAGCTTTGGAGGCATTTAAAGTTTTCCATCAGTAGGACATATCAATAAGCAGGTGTTAATCAAACAATGGGTCATGTATTACATACTATTCATGAAACGGTTATTCCAAATCATAGTTTAATGCAAATTATTATGTCTGGTGGGATGAATTTTGTTCCCCACAAAGTGAGTAAAGGGATTGGCCTAATTTCAAAGTCATGTATGAAATACGGAAAATCCCTGGATCTTGATGCATCTGAAAAGTTGCTAAAATGTGCAGGAGTTGGCATGGCAATATTATAATGAATTTTCTGATACAACTCATATGAATAAATGTGGTTCACACAAGTGTTATGTTTATTCTCTATTTTGGTTTTATTTATGCAACTGGCTAATTAAAATAGTAAGCCCAATATTTACTAGGTAGGTAGAAGATATACAAGTAAAAATGAATAGCTGGTCAGGAAATCATGTCCCTTACTGAGAACATTTTTAACAAACAGTATTTTTCTCCCTTATGTAATAAATAGGGATTTCAGGCTAAAACAACAACAGATAAATTTTCAATTACTGAAACCAAAATAATTTTTGTTTTCACTTTTTGGATAAAAAATTAAAAATCTGACAGAAATTGATTTTTCATGAGAATTTGTTTTTTCAAAATCTATATCCATTGAGAAAACATTTCAAGAGAAAAATTTTGACCAGTTCTAGTGTCAAGTGCCTTAATGACTGACTTAGACTGGGAAATATGCTGCAGGAAAGGAACAAATCTATTTGTTTAAATGAGCTGGTATACTTGAGTTGTCTTCTTCAGCAATCCCTCGCAGTTGAGGATGATTGTCTTCCATGAATGCTTATCTGTGGGTTCAAAGATAGCTGATGAAACCAACTGGGATTGATAGACTCTGTTGCAATTCAGGCATGTGTTTCTGTGTGGGGTTGGTGGTTCTAGATTCTTGATATGATCCACAACATGCTGTTTCTGCCACTTCCATTTTTCCATCTCCTGTTGTCATTGTAAGGTTTCAAAGTACTGAGATCCTTGCAGTGAGATCCTTGCAATAGACTCTTCCTTCATTTGGGGAGATTGTGGGTAATAGTTTTCCATGAGTTGACATTGATATTCCATTTTAATTTGGCCTTGAGGATGTCCTTGAAGTGCTTTCTCTGCCCTTCTCTTGAGCATATGACTTGAATAATTAAGAGTATCTACTGGATCCCTGCCACTTCTCTCAGGATTGCTACTGAAGAATAAGCCCTGTCCATCCACTCCCACACTGCATACTCCACATCCTGAAATGGGATGTATTTCCCACCTCACCCTCAAGAAACCTCAAGAGAAATAACCTTCAGATAACAAATAGGATTATTTTCTAGGAGAGTTTGGTTATACACATAGTGTCAGAGAGCAAAATAGTCATCAGTGTCAGAAAGCAAAATAGTCAACATCTAGGAGATTTTCTTAAGACTTTGCAGAAAAACAGATAATGGCCAGCATGATTTGGATGAAGTACTAAAAAGGGTTCTTCCCATAAATAAAGAATATGGGGAAACATTAGTATAGTATGGGGTAATAGTTTACCCTGAATTTATGATACTGTTTAATGTTTCTCATAAATATTGATTTTACTGATTCTCCACTTTTAACTTAAAAGGGATAATACTACCTTATATACATGGAACATATACAATGTGCAGACATCTCCCTGTGCCTATAATGATAAAACTTTTGGCAACTGGATCCGACACTCCCACAGAATGTTCTAATAGCCTCCTTATTCCATCTCTTTTGATTGGCCAGAGATGCAGCACTTACTGTCTTATGCCATACTTTTTCAATTGCCATCCCTTAATTCACAGGCCTGGATACTTTTCAGTTTCTTTAGATTTACCTAATATGTTAACAGAGAGGTGTCCAACTTCCAGAACACAGGCCACAGGCCTAGGGGCCAGACACCACATAGGCAGGCACTTACTTCCTGGTTCCCTCCACACTGTGTGGAGTGCCCAGCACTACCCCCGCCACCCTGCCTTGGCTTGAACACCATGGGAAGCCTAGCTCCTCCCTCCCTCCCTCAGCTGCATGATGTGGGCTGCCTAGTTGTGCTTCCGCCTGCCATGAGCATAACCTGGCTCCCTGCCTCCCAGCCACACAGGTATCCCTCAGCAAGGGCAGCTCGGCCCCTCCCCCCAGCTATGTCCACTACCCACCCACAGTATAGGCACTCCAGCTCCCTTGTTTGCTGTACACACAGCTCAGGCACTCCAATCCCCTACTGATCACCATGGAAGGAATGACTTGGGGGCAGGAGTGGCAGCTGCACAGGAAACTGAGAGCCACATGCTAATCCTTTGAAAGTCAAACGCAGCCTGTGGGTTGCCAGCCCTGTATTAACATATCAGGACCCCTACCTACCTGTAAAGGGCATTCCCTACTAGTTCCCATGTTATCTAAGACACCTGTATCCCTAGAACATTTAGTATTTTATTGAGAAGACAGAGGTAGTCTGTAGCCAGGCAGAAAGCAAAGGAGAGTTGCACCTTATAGAATAATTAAGACATACTTAAGCTTTCATAAGTGACAACTGATTAAATACTTTGAGTAACTGGAAACAGTACCCGATTTACCTGCATTGCAAAAGACTACGGGACAGTAGTGTCCTAATACAAATATCTTTAAAAATGTTTACAAACACAATATGTATTCTTACAAGTCTCTCAGCTCTGGTGTATTTTCTTTTTCATGTCTGTTACCCTGTCATTAAAAACACCTTGTGCTGTAAACGACTCTGATGATTGTCTAATAAAACAACAGCAACTAAAACTATTTCTTGGAAAGTGCATCCATATGATATTATTTCTCCACCAACCTTCATAAATTAATACCCCAGATAAACATCACCTGTCCCTTGTCCAAAATTCGACAAAAGTTCTTAAATACATGCATTGACTTCATCATGAACCCCAGGACTGTGCTGAACTGAGGCCTTAGAACTGAGTACTGGCCCAGCAGTCAATCTACGTGTGGTCTCTACCAAGCCAGTTTCACTAAATCATTACTGGAATATGAACTATTGTAATATGAAGACTGCTCTCTCATATATTTAAGCTTTGTGTCCAAGCAGAATACATATCTGAAGCAAATCGAGCTAATGTGTAAAATAGACAAAAACAGATGAAGAAATACTATAATTGGGTGTTTCTGTGCTGAGACGCTCATACTATTTCTAGACAAATGTATTCTATCTTTAATCATGTATAACAAGTTAGGTTTTCAAAATAAGTCATAAATAATTTTAGCCAATTAAAGCAACATCAACAAAGAACAACATTTAATTTTTTAATTAGTGTTGAGTAGGCAAACATTTGGACTACTGTAGTGCAGCAGCTATGCTGACTAAAAGTAGTTCTGTAGTTAATTAGTTGCTATCAAGAACATAGATGCTACAGCTTTGAAAATGACTCTGGCAGAACTTGAAGAAAAAATATTTGTTACTACATGGATCTGATACCCTCTGACTAGATATTCGTAATGATCACTGTAGAATGATACTGTAGATAAACATACAAAGCACTAGCATGGAAAATATATGAAATAGCTCCCAGAAAACCAAAAGCTGAATGGACTGTTAAAATTAAGGAATTGCTATCGTACTCCATTGGAAGTTATCTTTCCTATTCTTTTGACTCAGTGTGCTTCTGATGCATAGTTCCAACTCCCATGACATTAGCTGTTCCATAATAGATCTTCCATGTTGCATGCATTAAGTTTGATGGCCTCTATTGTTATACATATACCACATCTTTAAAAAAAACAAAGGTCATTTGGTGAAGACATTATTATTAGTTGTTACTGCATAAAATTTTGCAATGCAGACTACTGTATACTGTTATGTAAGTGGGGAAAAGTGATGGCAGTGAATAGATGTAATTATATGTAGAACTAGTGACACGCCACATACAATTCTGAAAGTACAACACAATCAGCGTGTCAATTATTTAAAACATAATTAACATAGCTCTGCATGTCTTTCCAGGGCTCACACAGAACATGGAGCATTGTTATAGTGGAAGAAAAGAGAAAATAAAATATTAATGGAGGACTGCTTTGTTCTCAGCACAGTGAGATAGAGGTGGTTGTAAAAACCGGATTCCTGCAGTTGCTACTGCTTTAATTAGGAAGGTCGCTATCTTCCTAGACTTCCTTGGATTCCTTTAATTTCCACAGAGGAAAACGGCTTCTGAATTTTATTGAACACAGTTGAATTTTTATTTTCAAAAATCAAAACAGAAACATTTCTTGGCATCTGTTATGAGCACTGGGTGTTATTTGCTCTTTAGAGATAAAGCTGTTTTTATACAGGGATATAGCTTGTGGGGAAAAAAAAGGGGGCCAAATATATTCGTACTGGGAAAGCTGCTCAACAGGGATATCATAGTCAGCAGAAAATATCTAGCCAACCTAATTCATCCCATGCTAGAATCCACTTAAGGCCAAGGAAATACAATAGATAATATATAGTCTCATAGTGCTGATCCAAATACTGCCTTTAACTCCTTCAGTTCTGGAACACATACATATGTTTTCTAGGTAAAAGATGCACAGCAGTAATAAGCAGAATTACATCTATGTGTTCTGTAGGAAAATGAAAATATTACCATGCTAAATCTGAAATAGAATAAATATTGGATGATACAGGGAAATAAGATCAATAGTAGGCTATGAATAGCTTAAGAAACAACCATATAGCTTTGGAAAGATTATATATCACTGTTATAAACATTTAATCATATAAACATTTAATCATAATTGATCATAGAGTCTAATCATTGGAAGGATTATTGCTCTTCAATTGTTTAATATAGAAGTTAAGACAGGGCAATACCATATAGGGTAACTTATTCAGAAATGCATAAGCTTTCATAGGCCACAGCCACTTGGTCTGATGCTATGAATCTGACATATATTGGTTCATGTAGCCTTTTTGATTAGTCCAAATATGCCCTTAAACTCTTCCACAGAATTCATGCTTTGTTATGGAAATGGTAATTTAAAGCAACACGCTTTTACAGCTAGGAGAACAAGATATATATTGCCCTGTTATGGAAATAGGTTCTATTTCTTTTCCTTTAGGCATACTGTCTATTCATGGATGTGCTTTAGTATATTAAATTAAGTGATTATTGTGTCATAACAAGATGACCCTTCCAGTTGTTTTGGGTAGTACTGGAGGGGTAGCATTGATTGAGTCCCTAGAAAAACATATCCAGTTCACCACTGCTGGAGAAGACTGGAACACAATGTAGGTTAAAACAGAGGAAAAGAGTTTTCAAAGACTCAGTGAAAAAGGAAGCATAATTCTGCACTTGGATCCTGCACAAATTTCACACTGCAGTACAAAAACCCTTGCTTTCAGTCTACATTCAGGCAACAATCCAGTGAGGGCTCTTTGTGAGTAAGGCTGACAGGGTGAGAAACACAAGGCCAGATGCTTCTTTCCCTGGTTTTGTTCCAGATTAGCTTAACTAGCTTCAGTGGATTTATGCCTTTGTAAAGCAGAGACATTTTTGAGCCTTGTCATTATGTCACTGCTAGTCCCTTCTTGAGTTATAATGACTGTAGCTTCACTATCCAAAATACACAATTATTTGTCTCCTCAATGGAACTGCAAGTTAAATGGTAATTACTTTAGAACTGAATGTGATTTGCAGTAAAACGACCTACAGTTAATCTTACACACCTACATGTATGCTGTTTCTATATACTCATACACACCATATTGAGAGTACATATATACAGATGTACTCATTAAATTATTTTGCATGGAAAAAAAATGCACAGCGAAAAGGATGTCTTTGGCTGGGCAAATATTGATATCTATTCAAAATAGCCAAATAAAAAAGAGTTAATCATTCAACTGTATAAGATAGACAAAATTAAAACTAAACTGGTCTTTTCCCTGGAAATCATAAAGCAATAAATATAAAACCAGAATTGGGGATATAAGAGAACAAGTCAAGCCTATTTAAGATTAGCCACTTCAATGCCTGTTATTTTCTAATATAGCTATCTAGCTTCTGGATTCTATCTTCTTACCTATTTGTCTTCTAAATATTATGTGTATGATAGAGAAATTCAAATAGGAGATTTTGAATGGTTTTCTGTGAAGTAGTTACCATTGTTGGATAAACACAGGTGTGTATCTGCTTAAATCAAAGATTGTCCTCCATTTTGGCAGGCAGTGCATTGGTCAGAACAAACAGGGCTTTGCTGCAGTATGTAATATTTCAATACAAATAAACTGATGTTAAATATAAATTTTCTGCATGAACATGGTTGTGAACTGCAGCAAAGAAAGTATTTCTATGGCATCTTCAGTATTTCCAGCTCTGATGATAATCAAGAGGTGGAAAGGAACATAAAAAAATAATTTCAATGAGTATCACCTGACCCTTTTCAGTTACCAAAAATGGCATTTGACCATCCCTAGTTGAAAGTGAACAATGAAGTGGAATAGCAGAGCATAATGTGTGTAGCTCATGGTTCAAGTTTATTACTCTCTTTCTGAGCACTAAATGTCAAGCAATAAACACAAAGGAGCTGCAGTGGGGACATATGCTGTGGGCCTAATCTTAGTTTAATGGGGGATTTGCACAGAGTTTAGTGCAAATAAAATAAGAACTCTATGCATTTATAAATGCATATAAAATTAATTTTAAATGGTTTAAGATTAATTCAAATTATTTAAATTAGCAATAAAACAAAAGAGCTGTAGTTATATCACCTGTTGGAAACAGAGTTTACAGTACAATTGGTGCCACATATTTTAAGGTATACTCGAATGTGTTTATGAATCAAACAGGCTTTGCTAATGCAATATTATTACATAGCTGCAGTGTTGTAATTACACTGGGTTTTATTTTTTTCATTATTTGCAGATCTGTTTAAATGGACCTGTTTTTAGGGTTCATGTGATTCACTGGTCCTTTGATGGTTCTGTGCACTGGAAGAAACATCATCCAAAAAATGTATCTGTCCCACTAATGTCCCCCAGTTGTTAAGATCTCCCTATTTCCCCACATATACCATCGAGGTATTCTGGAAGCAATAAGTAGGTATGATTGATTCTGGCATGTAGTCAAAGCTGTCACAAAGGAGCAATTTCCTGAAGAAGAGATGGCACTTGTCATGTCACGCTGGCTGTGCAAACCCCAGAACAAGCCTGAAGAACCTGTTCATGGGCATCATGCCATCTAAACAGTTAAGAAAAAGTAGACAGCAGCAAGATATTGTATGAACTTGGAATGCTAGTTTAGTTGAGGGCCATGTAACGTTCCAAGTCCCTTCCAACCTAAGGTGCCAACAGAACTATATGCAAGGCAGGTGTTTAGCTAATCATACCAGTGATGTTTTCCCTCAGGATTGATGTCATATATCTCCCCATGCTGTAGCATTGCTCCTGGTTATTCTGCTTTCAGAAGGTACTGTAAATCATTGATGCTGAAACATAATCTCTAGATATTTTTCCTGATTTACATGAGACAATGCTTCTGGGAATTAGGTTACAGCAAGCCAGGTTAGGGAGACTACAGATAAAAGCTTAGGGGTAGAAACTCTGTATAGATCTTTGTACCGTGTACCTGCTAAACACACTGTTAACAGAAAATATACATACAATCTAAAGCACTTTTGAAAATTTTACTAACTTACAGGATTTCATAACTACTAAGAAAAATCTCATTTTATTATCTATAACCCCAATTTTGTACTCAACATCTTTGGTGGTTAAACCTTCTTTTGATTTTAATAGAAGCAGAATCTCTTCTACTTATTTCCATTCTCCCACTAAAATTACACTATGTATTTATTTTGACAGTTAATTTATAAAGTCTTTATTCTCTCATTTTAGTCAGTAAGAGGTTTTCTATTAGCATCTGTGAAAAATGTATTTGGACATGATTTTAGTAAATACAGGACAATAGTTTTAAAGACAATTAGTATTTTCCATAATATTTTTTCCTAAGACGGTTAAAAAACAAAATACAAAAAACTGCTTAACAAAAAGTTGCAGGTATTTTAGTAAAGAGCCTGATAGATGAAAAAGATTTCAAGTGGAACAAAATGAGATTTCTTAAACTTACTTTCTTAAAATGCTATAAGTGGGAACCCAGAGTTTATAACATACAGAACCAAACCACCCAACAGAGACCAAGGGCTATTTACAGCACCTCTGGACTGCACTGAGTAGCACCACTGTGAAGCATGAGATGGCCACTCTTCATGTGCTAAACTCCAAAATGGATGCAATGTACAGCATCACAGGTTGCATGCAGATAAGTCTGCACATGGCCGTTGTTCACTCCTATTTCAGTGTTGAGTGTGTGGAAAAAGGCCTCTGTGCTTCATTGTGGCACTCTCCAGGAGAATCTGAAGGCTGTAGAGAGATCCCACAAGTGAATTTGGGCAATGTGACCATCTGTGCTAGAAAGATAAGCGGCTGATGATTAGAGATTGGCTAAATAGATTGGCTACGATAAAATTTCCTAAAACCTTCACCCTAAGGTTAACACAACACATTTTCAAAGATTTAACAATACTTTTCATTTCTTTCTCCTTTGCACTTTTTTGGAGGTAAAAGCGCTGCTATTCAGCAGAAAAGACTTCTCTCATGGTCATGTTGGTTTTTAAAGTATTAGTTATGACCAAATATACAATAAAAAGTTATATGTGAGTGAAGTCATTTGTATGAATACATAAAATATTGGGGCAGCACAAGATACCTTCCTGTTGCACAAGCAGTTGTAATTACAAAAAATCCAATAGCTGTGTGAAGAACAAAGCAGAATTACATGACAGTTTATTCTGGACCAATCCAAAGTTCTCCACTATTCTGTATGCAATGACTGTGTTTAGATAGGTAGTTTAGAAGCTGGAGAGCAGGTGCAAAGTAGGGCTATGTGAAACAGCACCATTTTGTTTCGCCATTTTGAAGGGACAGCATTTCAGTTTTCTATTTACAAGCACTGTTCCATTTTGTTTCGATAAACGGTTTCACTGTTTCGAAGCTGTTTCGACATGTTTCCAAGTTTCACCCATATGCTATAAGAGGGAATCATGAAAATGCCCATAACTTTGTCATTTCTTTCCGGATTCGAAAGAAAACAGTTGGGATGGTAGCCCTTACTGAGGCCACAAAGTCTATCAAGTTTCAAGGCAATAGGTACAGGGGCTTCTGAGAAACTGTACCTCAAGCAGTTCGGAGCAAAACTGATGTCACTTGTAAGTGTGAAGGCACAGGGGGGTGAAAACAGAAGGCACGGTAGCCCCTGCTGAAGCCATGAAGTCTGCCAGGTTTTAAGGAGATAGGTGCAGGGGTTTCTGGGGAACTGCACTTCAAGCTGCTGACAAGCAAAACTTGTGTCACGTGTGTGTTAAGGCAGAGTGGGGTGAAAACAGCAGGTGTAGTAACCTCTGCTGAGGCCATGATGCCTGTCATGTTTCAAGGAGATAGGTGCAGGGGTTTCTGGAAAACTTCACTTTGTCACAGAATAGGGTTCCTAGAGATGGCCATGATACCCCTAGGGGCTTGTGACTGTGTCAGCACCACCCTGTGGGTGCCTTCTCTTCTCACCTGCCACCACATCTTGTTGCAAAAGATAATAGATAAGGAGGCTGCCTTTGAGCTTCAGCTCAGTCACAGTCCAAATGGAGTGCCTCAAGGGGTTACCTTAAGCCTTATGGGCTAGATGCATGGCTCCAAACATCCCTTACCATGCCCCATGCCTCACAGGTAGTATATCAATATCGTGCCTATAATGAGGTCTTGGTCTTACTCTACCTTCTATTGTTGCTGGGCTCTCTATGCCCCTGTCGCTGTGCCCTCACTGGTGTTGGGGCCTCTGCATGACACAGTAGTGTGACCCGATGAGGTCTCCTCCTCCCCTACAGCCTTATCTCAGTCCACCACTTTAACTAAAAACAGGTAAGCAGCATAGTAGCACTAGCATCTCAGGCAGCCAAACTGTCACAGAGCCTTTCTTTCCTTTCCTGCAGGAGCTTCTTCTACAGCAGCTGCCAGAGAACTCTCCTTGCTAGCACCAGCCCAGCCCTGGGGCTTAGATGTGTCCAGGGCCCTGCCTCCTTACAGTCAGCTGACCAGGGACAGGTGCTAGGGGTGTAGGTTGTCGCCATGTTGGTCTAAGGACATGGCAGACATGGTTCTTTGGGTCAATCTGATATCTTTAAGCAGACCAACTGAATAGTTGGAGAATTATATATTAGCAAGCTTTTGGGTTGAAAATCCTTCATCAGGCTGAGGAAGCACCTACAGTTAGTGTGTGTGTGTGTGTGTGTGTGCGCGCGCTGTTCCTGGATGGAAGGAATAGTAAAGAAGCCAGAGGCTGGCATGCAATGCAGGCAAGAAAGCCAGTCAGTGAAAATGGAAATGGAGGCATCAGGGGATGAGAGACAGGCTGGGGTAGGGGGAAAGGGGGATGTCGCAGATAAAAGTGGAGAGGTACCTGGGGAGTCAGACATCTGGCAGGTTGTAGTGTGTCCTGATTCCAATGTCTATCATTGTGCTACATTGCACTTCCTGCCCCACCCTAGCCTGTAGCGGGCCAGTAGGGGGCGCTCCTGCGTTGAGCTGCCCACCTCCCTGTGCCTGGCCACATTCCAGGCTCCGAATGCCTCCCTAGGGGCGCCTTATGTCCAGCTGACCCCCTTCCTGGAGCACACTTGCTAGCCTGGGGGTAACATAGCCACCACCACCCCGAGAAGGGACTCACTCTCAGCCCTGTGTCCTCGGGGAAACACAGGCCTAAAGTCCTACGGGTACTCGACCCAGTACAGGCACTTGGGGCACTTCCCCAAGTCAGGAGGAAAAAAGTAAAGTCTCCCTTAGTCCACAGACCTAAGGGGTCTCTTAGGCATAATTTAGACCCACCCCTCAATAAGTCTCCCACACCGGTCACAAAGGAGGACTTTATTGGTTACAGGGGTAGGGTGAAAATACGGTACAAGATTGAGCAATATCCTAGAAATCCTAAAGAGCAAACAGTCTGGCTGAGGTAGCCTTTTGATCACGCATCTGAGTTACTGCCAGCTAGATATCTAATCAGATCTCGAGTAGCTTACTCACACGCTTCATCCAGAGGCTGGTGAAATCCCCTCTAGGGTCCGGCCATTTCTAGCTTGTGAGTTTTGAGGGGACAGAGCCGGTTTCAGATGGTAAAGCTCCTCTGAGTCCCCCCGCATGGCTGCTGCCCCTTCCTCCTGGGCAGTCCTAACTTATGTAGCCCCTGTGACCTCATTCACCTGGTCCAGTGGAGGCCAGCACCTTTTGGCTGTTGGCCAACCAATTTGAAATACATCACTAGTTGCTGGCAGACTCCAGCCCACCAGGTAGAAACCCCTCACCCAGGTAGCTGATGCCAGTCACGTAGGCAGAGGGAGCGTGTTTCCTCCCTCCCTCAGGAATGCAGCCAGATCAAGTTACCTAAAGAGATAGGCTGAGGTGTGACTCCTGTGCTGGGCTCATCCTAATCAAATGGTCACAGCACAGAGATTTTAATCACATTGTCACAGGGCAGAGATTTTGGGGAGAAACCAAGGTGGCTTTCTGCCACAAGCCTGTCCCTCACCCCTTGATGCCTCCATTTCCATTTTCACTGACTGGCTTTCTTGCTTGCATTGCATTCCAGCCTCTGGCTTCTTTTATTATTCCTTCCATCCAGGAAGAGCACACACACACACCAACTGCAGGTACTTCCTTAGCCTGACAAAGGGTTTTTCAGCCTGAAAGCTGGCATCCCAGGCAGCTAAGCTGAGCTCACCTGGAGCCTCACAACTGCACTGCAACCAGAAAGCCTCAGGCCTCTCAAAGGTGTGGTAGGTCTGGGCTTTCCCCAGCCAGGACTGTGCGCATGTGTAGTGGCAGGAGGCTATAATACACCTCCTATCTGCCTTTCACCAGGGAGATCCTTGGTCCTGGCATTTCTTGGGGCTGCTGCACCACTGGCAGTCCCACCAGGCCTCCCAACCCTGGCAAGGTGCAGTTTTAGGTCATGCCCAGGACCTGGGGTCTCTTCCTTAGCCCCACCTCCAAGTTCATCCTGGAATAGAAGCTCAGCAGTGACATGTTCTTCCTCTGCTGGCTGGTGATGCAGTGACTGCTACCTACAGCTCTGAGAGTGGGGCATTAAATGGTTTGGAAACCAGAAACCAAAAGGAAATAGGTGCAGATGGAGTGAGGAGGGTGGCACTCACTCCATCTGCACCTGGAGCTTGGGGAACCCCAGCAGTGGGAGGTTCACATTGAAGAACAGCAGCTGCTCCACAAAACCAGGATCCAAAGAGTTGCAGTGGGGTGTTGCAACATGACCAGCAATGCTGAACACCCTCTTGCTTGGAACACTGGTCGGTGGACAGGACAGGTGTTCCCAGGCAACCATGGCCAGATCCTACCACATGTGGCTGTGGCTTGCCCAGTAGACCAAGGAGTTACACAGAAGTGCCTCCACATTCTTGGTGTGACAGGCAGCCAACAAGGCCTGAGCACTACCTGTCTGATGGTGGGGTCTGGTGTCTCTGGACTGCACCATAGTAACCATGCCCTTGGCTCCCATTGGCAGCACCTATGATGGTGGAGGAGACTGGATGGTGGATGGCGTGCTGTCATGGCACAGTGGATCCCCTTCTTCCACGTCCCCTGCCTCCGCCCTTCTGCCTCCCTGACTGTTCATCAGCACCTCCATCCAGTGATCTGGGGTTTTGCTGCCGCATATATTCCCCTTCACCCTCATGTCAATTACAGAGGCCAGCAGGTGGACCATATTGGACTGCAAGGGATCAAGCTGCTTCCTGATGCTCTCCTTCAGCCACCTCTCTAGGGCCTGCACATCTGGTGACAGCCAGGAACATTGATCCCCTGGAAGTTCTCCATTTGGCTCTGAAGTTCCCTCACTACAGGGAACACCTGGTTAAGAAGGGCATCAGCAGTGCTGAGGGCCTCGGTGCCCTCAAGGACAGGCTTGAGGACCACCAAGATCTGGGAGATGGTATCCCACTCAGCTCTGTTAAGCGGGGCAGTGATCCCAATCTCCCCGAGCAAGGCCATTTCATGGGTGGCTTTCTGTTCCTCCACCAGCATCTTGAGCATTAGGTATGTGGAGTTCCACCGAGTCTCCACATCTTGCATGATTTTGTGCTGTGGGATGTTCAGCTCTGCCTGTTTGTCCTGCAGCATCTTGCCCCCCTTAATGCTCCAGAGAAAGCAGCCTGCCACCTTCTTGCATTTGAAAATGAGCTTGCTGGTCATGCTGGTACCATCCCTAGCAGCTCTGTCCCCCTCCAAGGCATCCCTGACAAGGACGTCCAGACAAGGACGTCCAGACAATGACTTAAGTGTCACACATTTGATGCTAACAAAATTGGCATCATGGACTACCTTGAACATATTGGCCCCGGTGTCGGTAACCATGAACCCGTGGATGAGCTCGCCCTGGCCAACAAGCCACCCCTGCACCAAGCAGTTCATGGCCCCCACAATCTCAGTTGCCATGTGGGACTCATCCATCACCTTGGATTGAAGGAGAGCCCACCGCTGACCTGACTGGTTGCACTAGTGCCCTGTGAGGGAGAGGTAGGCGTGATCTCCACCCCAGCTGCTCCAGATGCCCGAGGTGAAGTATAAGACCACCTGCAGACCTGCCTTGTGCAGCTTCTCCCTCAAGTACTCCTTGCATGCCTCATATAGGGAGGGCACCACCGTCTTGCTGAAGGTGTGTGTGGGCACTGTGTATGATGGGGCCATGAGTGCCATGGGCTGCCTGAACCTGGCCACTAAACAAAGGAGAATGGCTGGCCATCCAGAGCAAGCATTTCCCCAATGCTCTGGGTGACCTCGCTTGCCTTAGGAGCATGCCCCACTGTGTGCCCTCCTTTCCCCCACTGTTCCAGGGTGTCCTGGCTTTGCTTTGGGAGGATGGGGGCTTTTGAGTGAGAGGGACATGCTCCTACTGGTGCCAGGATGAGGAGGAACAAAGGCAAAGGGGCGGTGCCTGCAGACATGCATCAGCATTTCCATGGCACTCATGTGTTTTGTTCCATTTCCCCCACTGGTTTTGGCTCAGCAGTACTGACAGATAGCATATGTGGGATCATCTGCCAGCTCAAAATGATCCCATACCACACTACCCCCTCACTTCAGGGGTGCAGGCGCATGTGCATGTGCAGATGCTGCCTTTTCCCCCTTCTCAGCAGGCAGATGCACAGCAACACGAGTGGACTCAGCTGATCCACTTGCCTCCACAACCTCTACCTGAACCTCCTCTGAAGTACCTTCTGGGGAAGGAGACTTGGCTCTAGGGGAAACTTGAGGGGTGTGGAGCACAAACACAGGTGATTCTCCCTCCTTCCCCAGAATTTCCTTTGCTATGGCACTCAGATCCAGCTCTTCCTCCAGCTCTTCCTCTGGTACTGGAAGGCTCAGGCTGGGAAGTGAAATGGGGGTGGAGGTCATGCTGGTGCTGCTTGTTGTCATAGTGGTCGTGGGAGTGGGGCAGGGTTATGGCTGATATTACTGGAGGGGACGCAGACTCAGGCAGTGGCACTGCTCCCCTTTCCTTGTTTCCAGTAGAACCAGGAGTCTCATGCCTGCTAGCTGTAGGAAAGAGGCTGAGTCTCAGTTTGGGGAGGAAAGAGGGGGACTTATAGCTCTCCCTCTACCCCCTCTTCCATTCCTCCCTGAAGGCTTTCCAGCTGCCTTTCTAGCATGCTTCATAGGATGTCTGGTGTGCTGGAAAATCTGTGTTCTTCTGTAATGTAATATGTATTTATTTAATATATGTAGATAATTGTATGTATGTATTTATATAATAAATAAAATATATACATGTATATATGTGTTCCTGTATACATTGTATATTATAATATGCAATATATGCTGTGCTTCCCTGCACAGTGAATGGAATGAACAGTGTGAGAGAAAGCACAGATTTCTTTACTGGGGGAAAAGAATCAAAATCGACAAACAAAAACAAAAAGAGGATTTTGGGGGAGGAATAAATTGAAAGGAATGAATATAATAATAAAGGGTATTAGGGAAGGAACAGGTATTGAATCCCACTTGCTAGGAACAGACTAGCAAGTAGGAAGTGAGAGCGTTTCTGATGTTGCTGAGCTGCTGGAAGACACAGCTCAGCAAGCTGACCCCAAGGCACAGAGAAAACTTAATTCAAACAATGCTTTTTATGCTGTTTTTCCGTCCCTTCCCCAGAGCACTGGGATTGGAAGGGACCTCAGGGAAGGATCACAGTCACTGGCCAGCTATACATGTCAATATCAGAGCAGTCTTTCCCCGTCTTCCCCCTCCCTCTTTTTAGTTTCTGTTTAGCTGCAAACAAGCCTGGCTTTGAAACTCGAAATGTTTTAAAGCTTTCAAAATGTTTCGAGTTCCCTCGTTTCATTTTAAAGCCTTTCATTTCATTTCAATTTCACTGTTTCAAGCTTGAAACATGTTGAAACAGCTTCAAAACAAAACACCCATCAAAATTTTGCACAGCCCTAGTGCAAAGCTACACTGTCCCAAGGCGGCAAAATTCTCCATAGAGCTCCTTGTTTGGCCCTGTATGGAACTTGTTAGTGTAACAAAAGGAAAGGAAGAAGGCTAGAACCCTACTTCCTCTTTACCCATTTCTGGATGGCTTAACCCATTCTGGCAGAGAAGAATCCATGCACAGAAGAAGCAATCCAGGTGGGATCTTTTGAAATGCTAGGCTCCCTCAATGCCGTTCTATATGTAGTAAACCTACCTGCAACCCCATTAGTAGCCCTTTGCACTTTTTCACCCGGTAAAATCTTCCTATGGAATTTTAGGAAATCTGAAGTGCCAACTTGCCAAGGAGCTGTTGATGATTCATGTGCACACACTGGATTGGGTTTGTAGGCAATTTTCAGAGATAATAATAGGAAGTCTCCTAGTATGAGACTATAACATCACCATTCAGAGTTATGAACAAATTTAGGTAAAGACCCCCAGAGAATTGCTACTGATCAGCAGGACTAATTCAGATGGACACATATGGTGATTTCAGAAGTATGGTACATGATAAATTCATAGGGACTGAGCATTGTGTCTTTTGTACTAGCAAGCATGTCCTTTTTTATTTAAGAATTCTACAAATCTGGAGAGAGACTAATTAAAATCAAGGGAGAGATTAAAATGAGAAAAGAATCAGGACATTAAGAAATACATTCATATTAAAAAGGTACCTCCATTTTTTAAAGAAGTTTTGGGAAAAGCCAAAGGATCTGATGCTAGTCATAATTCATGGGGAAAACAGATTAATGAACATTGTGTGGAAACTCCACCAAGACAACATATAGGGAAAGAAGGACAAATTGCCAATTTCTAAGAGCTGGACATGACAGTACTAGTTACAGAACTTGCAACAATCTACTGTTAATAAAATCCTAAAGTTATAATAGTTTATTTTACTTTGGAATGTATTGGCTTCCAACATTCTAATTGTACCCATTAGACCCCAGCACTCTCTCCTGACTAGGCAGGGGGTTGGACTCAATGATCTGTTGAGGTCCCTTCTGAACCTAGCATCTATGAATCTATGAAACGTTGTTTTAATATTAAGTTTTTCGCTCCAATTTGTCTGTTAGTGGTCCAAGACCAAAACTATAAAGAGCAGACCCTGGAGAAATCACTTATTTTTCTTGAGTAAAGACCTGGTATAATACGAGCTCTGCTTTATAGATAGAATAAAGAGAAGGATGTTTATAAACATCTTTTCAGCAAAGGTGGGAATGAGAAAAGCCTAGGACTCCTTGTGGCTGACTTTTCTAACCTCTCTCAGACAGTGCTTATGGGTAACAATGCCTGGGCAGAAATCTGAAAAGGATCCTGAGAAGGCTAAACCTGTGGGGACATTTCTTTAAGAGCCAGGAGAAATCTTCTCACGTGAAAGCCTATGGACTATATATTGTAAAGGAGTTTGGGAATCCCAGTCACTGAGCACTTTAATGCAGGTGGGGGACCAACCTGCAGCAGGAGTGCCATAAGTCGCATGCGCAGCTTCTGCGTATGATACCTGGTAGATCAGGGAGCTGGTAGGTGGCACAGCAACTGGCAGGGCAGGAAGAAGAAAGCAGAGCAAGAGATCAGGCAGAGAATGCTGGGCCAGATAGCAGAAAGCATAGGAGGAGATTCAAGAGGGTGCAGGGCTAATTTGTGGCAAGCCTGCAAAAAAGTTACTTCCTTATAGGTGCATTCATTAAAGCAGCAGGGACACTATGAGGAAGTAAAACAGAATCTACTGATGTAATAAACACCTCAACTTTTGTGTGGGTGTGTTTTTTAACAGGCTCCAACTTCATCCTTTATTCCACTAATCGGGTAAGAGTGAAGACATCCTGATTCACCTCTGCTTCCTGTCGCAAAGCTAGTGCACAGAGAGAAAGACAGGCTTTAATAACAACATCAGTGTAAGACAAGAGAGAAAAATTAGAAGTGGTAGGAGAAGCAGAGATAAATGAAGCATTTTGTTTGTTTTTGCATGCAGTTGAATTGGTGGAGGTATATTCAAGAAGAGATTCCAGACAGGTATCTGGAATTAATAAACTCATTGGAAGGGGATACAGAGAATCTAGTTCAGCGTAGCAACAAGCAGAAGCAAGACAGAGTCAAATTCTGACTTCAGTTATGCCAGTTCAAATCCAGGTTGATACCAACAAATAGAGGTACTCTGTAGGGGTGTAAATTATCACAGGATGCATCTACACGGGACACTTAACTTTGCATTAGCATAGTTTACTTCAAAGTAAGCATGTGCATCTACACATGCACATGCTTACTTCACAGTGAATTTCCCTAATCCCAAGTAAATTTGTTACCTGCAAAGGCAAGTAGAAAATTTACTCAGGATTGGTAACGGCACCATAGCACTCACGTAGATGCCTGACTGGGAGCAAAATCTGCTCCTGGTCAGCCATCCACCAGGGTGTGAGAGATAGCTACCTGCCCTGGGAGCTGCCTGTGCCCAGGGCAGGCTTCAACACAGGAGCTTGGATAGGTACCATGTCTCCCTGCCCCGACAGTAAAGCCTCAGAGTAAAGATTTCTGCCTTGATCTTGGAGTAAAGCCCCCTGCTCCAAGATCATGATCAGGGAGTGAGGCTGGGAGATCTTTATCCCTACTTTGCCAACACAATAAGGGAGTGGGGGGCTGGGAGACCCTGATTTCCTAGCCTGAGCTCCATGGTCATGGGGCTTAGGCTGGAAGACCTTTATCTCCCAGCAGTGGTTCCAGAACCACAGGGCCACTGCTGGGAGATGCTTATTTTTCAGCCTGCACCCCACAGTTGTGGGGCTTGGGCTGGAAGACCCTTATGTCCCAAATAAGAGTGTCTACATATCAGGAGTCTACACAAGCGCTACAGCACCATTATGTCCCAGCCTGAGCCCTGCAGTCATGGGGCTTGGGTCGGGAGACCCTTATCTCCCAGAGCCCCATGACCACAAGGCTCAGGCTGAGAGAAAAGCATCTCTCAGTAGTGATCCCAAGACTGCGGGGCTGCTGCTGGGAGATGAGGGTCTCCCAGCCCGAGCCCCACAACTGTGGAGCTGGCACTGGAAACTCCCTGCTGGTGGGGGCAGGGGAGCCTGTTACCCACCTAGCTCTGTAAGCATGGAGCTGGGGATGTGAACAGGCTTGGGAGCTTGTTCCCCCCCCCACCTCCAGCTCCACACTAATGGAGCTGGAAGGGAACAAGTGCCCAAGCCCTTACTCCCTGATTGTGATCATGGGGTGGAGGATAGGATCTTGTTCCCAGACCCTGCTATGTGATCGCAGGGAACAAACTCTGCAGCCCCAGGTCCGCAATCACAATTGTGAAAGTGAAGCAGGGACTGGGAGCTCCTTGCATGGGGACAGCTCCCCACCTAGCCTGGAGTTGGCTGGGACCTCCCCCTGACTGGGACAGTTCCCAGCCATCTCCAGGCTGAGCAGGAAGCATGTGTAGCCTGGAGATGACTGGGGACTGTCCTGTTTCAGGCAGTCCCAGCCAGCTCCAGGCTGTACATGGAGATTTTCCCACACAGCCTGGGGCTGACTGGAAACTGTTCTGGTCAGGGAAAGGTCCCAGCCTCATGCTTTGATTGGGTGTTGGAGGCATAGGGCTTAGAAAGAGCTGCAGGGGTGGGGTTGGTTCCAGGCCCCTGCCTCAATCCACAGATCAGGACAGGGGGCTGGGACAGGGGGCAGCTCTTTCCTGGCTCCCCATGCCTCTAATTGGGGAGCCAGGTCCAGGAGCTCCCTACTGCCAGGAAAGGGGGACATTTTCTCCACCCCAGCAGCAGGCAGGCCCTTGGGGACAGGGCTGCAGGGGCTTAGGAGAAAATCAGCTCCCTAATCCTTGCATGTGTAGACAACTATCCCAAAACCCTTACTCTAGCTTATTTTACACCAGAGTAAATCCAGGCTGGAGTAAATGCATGTGTAGTCATGCCCACAGTAGACAGGAAACAGGATGTAGTTGCAAATAAGATGCAAAGGCAACTATATTAAGGTTGCTGGGCACAAAACTGACCCTGTTAGTTCTAGGTCTAGTTCTCTGAGTAATATGATATCTACTGCCCAGTGACAGAATTTTTTCTAAGTCATAGGCTTGCCTAAGCCATTATGAAAAATGGACTAGGTTCATGTTAAGCTATTTCAACCTTCTGTTTATTAGGGTCTTTTGAGCATTGTATTTTTCTTGATGTTTAGGAATAGCTATTGATGTGATCAACAATATGCTATGTTTTAATTTTCTGGGTCTCTGTGATTAGATATTTTGTTTGTCAGGTAGGTTCAGTACTACTATTTGTGACACAGTGGGCCCATCTACATGTGTCACTATGATGATGTTGTTACGATGCTATGATTTAATATTTCCTTTTGGAAGTACTACATCATGGTGCAGTAACAGCCCATACTGTGCCATATTCATGGCGCATGGTTATTTTTAGCAGCTACTTCTCTGTAGCAGTGCACGATACCAGGGGAGTGCATCAGTATAGCGAAGTAGCAGCTGTTCATGTGTAGATACCCATGGATAATACATCACTGAAGCACATTACACGGCAACCTAATGTTATGTGTAGATGTGCCCAGTATTTTGTTTACCTAGTGAGTGTACTGTGAATCTAGCAGTCATGATATGTCATGTCAATGTTAGAAACCTTTTTATTATTCTTTCCAGTTCTGGTATTTATTTTTGTATCTATGGTTAGATCCATGTTTCTTCTGTCTGGTACTCTGTACCCAATAGGAAAGCTTAGCTACAATAGCAGACATTCAAAGTCAACCATCATTCACCAACCATAGTGACCCTAGACATCTTTTGTTTTAAGTATAGGGGGAAACATGGTAAACTCAAGTAACACTATGTGATAATAGCTGACAAATTCTGTTCTTTTTTTTAAAAAAAGACCAATAATTCAAGTTGTAACTGTTCTCTGATTGTCTGTGGCCACTCTAATGCTTGTTGTGTTGGTGTGTCAATAAAGAGTGGAGTCAAGCATGAAATATTTCTGCGGGTTTTTAAGGAAGCTATGTGCTAATGCAACCAGAAGAGTATAATTTAAATTGTTTGGTAACCAAATGAGAAAATTCAAAATATAGGCTGCTCTGAAGAGTTTACTCATTGGAAACAACTGGAATTTTTCAGACAAAGGGTAAACTCCCAAGGGCAAAACTTACCTCCATACAAAGATGTCTGACACTTTTGAAATCCATTTATGCCTTAAACAAATAGGGTTTAAATAGGACACCAGTGCCACACAGGCTTGAGGGCTGGCCTCTACATAAGGCTGATTTTGTCTTCAGTGCACATTTTTATCTTGCTTACCATTTCATCGCAGCATTACTGACAAAAATATCACCTCACATTATATTAAGTACTTTCTTTCCTTTATTTAGGTTTAAAATGATAACTTCATCCTCTAAACATAACCACATAAAGCTAAAAACAAATTGTCATGCAGCACTAGAAACATGTATGTGGGTGAGAGAGAGAGAGAGAGAGAAGGAGAGAGAGAGAGAGCCCGTGTGCAAGTCAGCTGGCAAAAGAGAGTGAGCACGCACCAGGCAAAATCCTCAGAGTGAAAAAGCAACTAATTCCAGAATGGTGAGAAGAACTAAAATCTATCTTGAGCTGAAACTTAGTAAAACTTATTCTTGTCTTAATCACTGCTGTTCCACCTTGGATACTGCTGGGTCTACTAGCTCTATGACTCTTTGGTGCTCCATGGGGAGCTAAATGGGTTCTCTGCTCAGTGTCCTCTAAAAGCTCCTTATCTGCAGATTTGAGCACCTTCTTTTGTTGCACTGGTCACTGTTTGTTTCTGTTAATCTCAGCTGAATCCTGTATTCTTTCAGCTTTCAGTGCTTTCAAGTGAAGGGATTAATATTGTCACTTAAAGACTTTAGCTGAAACTTGCATGTACCTCAAATAAGGACTACTACCCCCATCAGTCCCACACCTCACTTTTATGCTTAAATAATAAAAATAAATAGATTAATGCCCCCCCCCCACTGTACTGACATTTTAGCTGCAAGACAAAGGTAGATGATACATGCATGTGACAGGAGACAACAAATGAACCACTGTAGGTTACAGGGGACAGCAGATGAATGAATATGTACGTGAATGAATATGTAAGCGACATGGTGTAGCAAATGAATGTTGGAGGTGACAGACTAGCAGATGACTGCTGTAGGCAATGGAGGCAACAGATGAATGCTAGATGTGACAGGGGGTAATAAATGAATGCTGTAGGTCAGTGGTGCTTAACCTAGCTGGCCCTGAGGGCCAGATGAGTGGTGTTGGGTCAGTCTGTGGGTCAGATCTCAGTTCAAGGGTGTAAGCCAGTGCACTGGCTCAGCCTCATGTACCACATCTGGTCTCAGAGCAAAACCCTGCATTGGCTTAACTTTCCATGTCAGATCCAGATGTGCTGGCCTGACCCCCTGTGCCAGATCCAGCCACAACCAGACCCAAGTGGCAGCATGATCCAGCCCACAGGGCCATACCATCCAGCCTGTGGGGCTCCCCGTGGGTCCAGACATTTGGCAGCAAGAGGTGAAGTGGCAGCATTTAAATGCTAGAGTTCTAGCAATTAATGCTGCCACCACTCCCAAATATCTGGACCCACAGGGAACCCTGTAAGCCAGATGACATGTCTTTGCAGGCCAAATCCAGTTCATGGGCCATAGGGTTGGGTACTACTGCTCTAGGTGATTATTAGACAACTGGTAGAAAATGGAAGTTTGAAAATTGTTAGTGGGACATGGTGCAGAAGACAAATACTGTAGGCAATGGAATGGGCTATGGAAAGCTGTTGGTGATGAGGACAGTAGCTGAATGCTAAGCTAGGACTACAAAGGTTCTGCTGTATAGTGTAAGAAAAAAAACACACAATAAAGTAAACAAGTCTAAATATTGCATATTCTAGGGGAAAAAAAGAATATATGGAATACAGTCAGAAAGGATAAATGAATTTTCAGTCCAAGGCTCCTGTTCTGTAAAGACTGGTACATGTTTTGCCAACTTCACACGCTGTGTCTAGCCCCAGTGATGCCAAATACATGCACAAGTGTTTTGCAAAATATGGACACAAAACAGCTACTGTGATGCAGATTGTGATATATTAATCTGGTTCTAGGAAATTACTTAGGCACACAACTTCATTTGAATACCATTCACAAGAGCATTACTGTGGTATAGAATCCTGAACTTCAATTTTGCATTCATCTTCTATTTGAAATAAAAATCCATTGACAGAGGAATTTCAATAATTTCCCTCCCTTTGTGTCCATATTTCTTAATTTTGGATTTGACAATAGCCGTCCCCATTTGAAACAGTATGTCCTAAGAATTTTTACCCCAGAGAATGAGATTACTGCAAATAATCATTTTAGAAGAGAACAGGTGTTTTTGGCTTGCTTGTATGTTTTTATGTCATGTATATTTTCAGCCCATTTTGAACAAAAGAAAAAGTAAAAAGCAAACTGGTCATCTGACCACTTAAAATGTTTTTGAATCAAATCCCTTACCCATTTTTATGTTCCTTTTACAACAGAGTCTGAATCTATTTGTTATTTCAAGTGTTGGCCTATTTTCAGCAATGATTATGATAGTATCACAATGTGCAACTTGACATCTCCTCTCCTCTCATTCCAAGTCTCTCAGGGCCCAGTCATTTCACACAGGCTTGCTTTAGGCATTTATTAAATATGCACCTTCCAGTAGGGTT
This sequence comes from Crocodylus siamensis, assembly GCF_052110815.1. NCBI lineage: Eukaryota > Metazoa > Chordata > Crocodylia > Crocodylidae > Crocodylus > Crocodylus siamensis. Next base: position 30,471,210 of record NC_143403.1, read on the forward strand.
TAAAAACACCAACTAATCTCATCAGAGGCCAGAGACCTCCAGATATGTAAATCTACATCTGTTCGTCTTCAAAGGAAAGATTCTCCTGGATTACTCTAGAAGCAATGCATCCCACCCGGATAGAGCCACTGAACCAGAGAAAAAGAACTCCCATGGCAAATGTGCCACCTCAAACTCACTGAGATCCAACGACAATGAAATTACACTTAATGTAATTCACTGTTAGCTTTAAGAAGCAATTAAGTAAAAGGCAGTACAGCACTTGCCGTAGGCTGTTGGTTCCAACAGGGGCTGGTAGAAAAAGGCACATAATTTTAAAATTGGTAATGTTAGTATTAACATACGGATGAACTGTAGGTGGCTGCTAGACTACAGTTGTAAAATAGCAGACTTCATTAACAAGCAGAAAATTCCCATTTTTAGTGTGATGTAGATATTCGCAATTGAAAGTGTATGGGTAAGAAAATTAACTCTCTATTAGCTTTTTTTTTTTTTTTTTTTTTTTTTTAACTAGGATTCCTTTCCAAGCCCCCTGCCAGCATCCTTACATTCCATGCTGAGAGGTAAGACAAAACAATTTAACAAGGATGTTTCATTGCCATTTCAGTCTGGGACTACAGAATCACATAAATCAGAATAGGAAAAGACCTGTTAAATCATCCACTATATTCCCTTGACCAAGCAGGATAGAGCCCTTCAATAGATTAATGTTTCCAATTTTGTTTAATCTTGTTTTAAAGGTGAGTGTGATTTTTTTCTCTTCTTTAAGTCACTATGTTGTGATTTCAATGGCCTTGTGATACTACAGATCCAGCCCACATGTAAAAAAGACAATTTAAAAATGTGTTTGTCAGTAATTAAGACGAAACCTAATCAAGCTTCCTGAGATTACTAAAATCTTTCAGGTTTACCAGTCACCTCATGTCCTGTATTTGACACTGTCATATGTAACATTCCCTTTTTGTATTATCCTGCTCCCCAAAGTTTTGACTCAAAATATATGCATGTAAACTGGTGATTTTGTGGTGGAAGTAGTATTAACACTCCTTTGTGAGAACTTTATAGGATAGTCTTTATAAACAATGTTAAAAAAAAACAACCTAGGGATAAAATGATGATTTAGTAGTTTAAACATTTGCCCAAGGTTTTGCGTTTTCCCCCCCCATAAAATTGTCAAGTTCTGAAAAATTGCTTGGAGGATAATAAGGATTGTACGTTATGGATTTTATCTAACTAGAAGAGACTGATATAATGAGTTTAATATGCTTATGCTTTATGAAAAATGCTACTTTTATGATTAAAGGGTTGTATGGAGATTCTTACATAGTTTAGAAGTAAAATACAGTAACTACTGAGGTGTAGAGGGGAGAGACCCCCTGAGAAAGAAAGAAAAGGAGAGATGAAAAACATTTTTAAAGAGAATGAAAAAAAGATATTTTAAATTATTTAAATGAAAACTTTCAGACCTAATGAAGCAAGTGCGTAAAAAGTGAAACTCATATGCCCAATTAGGGTTTATACTTTTCTCACAGATGGGATCTGAGTGAGCTCTTTAAAAGTCAACATTAACTGTCATAACACCAGTTCTACCTTTCACATTATAAACAAATGACACAAAAAGGGGGGAAAAGATGAAACAAGGCATAGGGGCAGTGTGAATAGAGTCTAAATCTTTTAATTAACACCCTCTGAAAAGCACACTCTTCTTCAACCAAACTAATAAAAAGTGTGAGTGTGGGGTCTTTGTTGCTGTTCAAGTCTTGCTTGTGGTCTAAGGAACTGAGAAAAGGCTAATCAGGGTTATTTAAAGCCACTTTCTACTTGCCAGGCTCCAATATCTCATTAATTCACTCTTAGTTGGCATCATTGTCTGGTAGTGTTTGAAATCACCAAAGAAACAAGGATTTCCCTTAATCCTGTCCATCAAAGGTAACTCTCTTGAAGATGATACCATGCCATTGCTTTACTGTGTAGGATGCTGATTTAGAATGGGGAAAAACATTACATTTTCATTGAGCCAGAGAAAACAGCAGTTTCCAAAGTATACCTGACAAAGGTAATGGAGCATTCCTGTTTAGGTCTGAAGTTTTGATGATAAATTAAGCAATAATCCCTAAGAAACCAGTCACTGATTGTAACTGCTTAACCATACTGAGGAGGGGTTGACACATAACCAAAATTAATAATATATCTATACGGTTCTTGGTAAACAGAAGATGATTGACAGCCTGCCCTTACCAGTTTTACTACTACCAGTTTTACTACTGCTCCAGGGCCTAAAAACCCCCCAGCTTCCTCTGATTCATCGTATCATAAGCAGGAAGAAATATTATTTAAACAGTTTGGTTGTCACTCGTTTTAGGTGCAATTAGTGCTTTACCTGAGTGACATCCTGCAACTTTTTACAGAACAGCACTAACTACTGCAACTGAAGAAAACCTCAGAAGGATAACACAGGGTGTTTCTTCAGTCCAGGAATACCTTTTACCTTCTGGTTCATAGTCACTTAACTGATTTTGATTTTCCTCTCCTGCAGGATATTTTTTTCTTGGCCTTTACTGCCAAGTAGTTTGTATTAACTATGCCAATCCTTCCTTTTGAAACAAGAGAATGGGATGCGGTGTTGGTGTTATCTCCCCTGTGTTTGCCACTGCTGGCCTCTGGCTGACCAGTGCTGGGTTCTCCTTCATCGGCTGCCCTTCAGCTGTTCCCACTGTTTATGGAACCATTTATAAGTAGCCCCAGTTCCCTTTTATTTCCAGTAAGACAAACAAACAAAAAATGATTTGGTTACAAGTAAAGTGCTGTGACGCAGCCAATACAAACCATGGCCGCTAGCCTACCATCACAAACACTTTCAAAATGCAAAGGTTTTTGTAATTTGTCCCAGCATATTTTATTTTATTTTATTTGCTTTGTACTGTATAACTTTGTCATCTGACCTGTTACAGCTTTCATTACATATGAAACAAAGAAAGGTTCAAATAGGATCATGTGAAACTGCCATCACAGAGTTACATTTTAGCACAGTCGGGAGCTGTTACTGCAGTAGATGTGCAGTAGATAGGGAATGTTCATCAGGAATGGGACCTAACAGATTCTGGGCTTTCATTGTCTAAAGTTGTCTACAAACACCTCTATCTCTTTAGTCTAGGAATTAACTTGGCAATATTCCAGAAACAAGTTCTCTTAAGATCTTTCCATTATCTTCTGTTTCTGGAATAAACCAAAACTCAGCAAGAATGGTGTTTTTTGTTTTTAGAGAGATCTTTGATATTTTCAGCTTCTGTAACCATAGGAGAACCATGGCAGATATGATATGTAGTTAGTACTCCCAAATATCAAAATTCAGATAATCTATTTTTTTGGTTTAAAAAAGTGTCTAAATACACTGATGGAATTCGCTTCTTGAAACTGTAGAGTCAAGTAAGTTCTATTAAATAATGAAAAACAATAAATATGAAAACAGCTCTATTTAACTGCAGAAAATTGTGTTTGTGTTTTCCTGGTGAGCTTAATACCATACAAAATATATTCCTTAGCCCAAATAATTTTAATCTAAATAATAATTAATCATGCTGCTGACTTGATAAAATTCAAACACAAAACAGGACAAATAATATATAATAAAGTTAATCGGTTGTGCCAGGTCCCAGAATACTCTGTTATTTTCTCAGTAAGAAGCTTCAAATATAAGATATTATAAATATTTTGATAAAGTTTGTTAAGGTTTCTTCCCTGCTTAGAACACTAGTTAATATTTTCATGGTATGTGAAGATTTCAAACCATTGAATGAAGTCTCTCAATTATTTTGAAATATTGGCTATTTCTAATTTTTTCATACACTATTCCAAGTATTTTATAAGTAGGAAAGGAAAATTGTATTTGTCTGTAGGACATTAAACATATCTACATTGTGTATAACAGAACAACTGAGATAAAATGAAAATCCTATCTGCAGATTACTGTAGATAATAAGGACTTCTTTGTATTTCAGTGGATTCTTCCTATTATTTTATATTACAATGCTACTTATGACAACTGCTGTGGTTGTGAAATGCCAGCGATTCTTTGGCTAATTAAAAGATGGGCAGCAGATTGCCATTAATGAGATTTGGCTTCAACAAAATGAGGCTCTCCTGGTGTGTGGCTGGGTAAGTCAGTTAAGAGAATCAGACCTCCCCTTAGATGAAGGGAATCTGTACAGATCAAATCGAAGTAAATCTAAAAGTAATCTGCTGTATAAAGGAATGAGCTTTCTACAATTGTATTTCTGAGTGTACACAGGGAGGTCCTTGAGGGTTTTGCAGCCACAAAGATGTCACTCACTTGAACTGGGACGTAGCATGAAACAGAGAGGAGCGAAACAAGGATTTAGCTTTAATTTCTGTTTTCAAAGTAGCCTTCTTTAAAAATAAAGTTTGTATTCCTCATGCTTATGTAGTACAGTAATGATTGGAAATAGTCATTCATTTATCACCATCTAAACATTAAGAAAAAATATTTATGGATTTTAAGGCTTGAAAGATTCCTGTAGTCATCTAATCTGGTCTCCTACAAAATTTTACCAAGTAATCTTTGTATTAAGTCCCATTTCTTTAAAGTTACCTAGCCATTTTTAACCTTCCATGCTAAAAAATTAAAGTCAAGATTCATCCTCATTCCATGACAGCATGAATTTGGTCCACAGCATTTCATTATTGGGCAAAGAACTAGTAGCATGTTTCTGTCTTCACCTAGGCTTCTTGAGAAGGAACCTCAAGTTCACAATTCAAAAAATGGTTAACAGGACCCAATTAATTAGTTACATAGACAGTTGACTCATATAGGAATCAGATCTGCAGCAGCTCTACTCCTGAGACTTCCATAGATTTCAGACGAGACCTGTAAGATGTTAAAGTGTTCACTATCATTGTTGCTTCACAATGGGGACAAAGCCTGAGCTTGTTGGAACATTGTTAATAAATGGGATGTCATTGTGAATGGAACACCAGCATCTAGGCATTGCCTGCTTTTGGTAACAACTCAAAGCCTGCATTGGGAACTCCTGTCCTATACTTTGTAGAACTTCACACACTGAATTCAAAGACTTTTTACAGGCTTGGCAAGCTATACAAGTGCTGCTACAGTCTCTACAAGGGGTATATGCTGTGTATCAGACAGCACATAAGCAATCATTTCACCTATTGACTTATGTGGTCACATCAGTCTTCAGTGAAACCTCCTGCACTCCAGTGGAGTCATAGCAAGGATAAATCTGGCCCCAGATCTTTTTTTTTTTTTTTTTTTTTGTCTCTTTTGAAAGGGCTCAGTAACTCTAGGCAAGAAAAAAATGAGGAAAGGATAACAACCCACATACTACAGGACTTAAGCCAATGAGTATCTGCATGGGGTTAGAAAAACTTCCTGCATAAGATGTGATTACATCATTTTCCATGATGTGGGGCATATACCTTCCTCCGAGTTATCTGATAAAGGTCATTATTTGAAACAGGATATCCAGCTATGCGGGCCATCAGTCTGACTCAATGTGCCAGTTCCTATTTTGCTAATCATATTAACACATTCAAAAGTGGACCTTGGAAGTGATAGATGCAGCTCTGAAAACCCAAACCTCTTCACTGCATTTTCAACTAGCTTCACAAACTCTTCTTTTTTTGACAACAGGCTTGCCTGCAGTTTAGGAAATTCTGAAGTTCAAAGTCATGACTTAGCTTCTGTCTCTATGTTTTTCTCTCACTGTTTGTATAGCTTTTTTCTTTAGTTTTCTTAGGAAGTGTGTATTTCTGGTGGTCATCTCCAGGAACTGAGTCACGTTCTGTTCCCAGCTTTATAGATAAGATACTTAACAGAACTCTGCTTTAACTTCCTCATGTACAACATACAGATGAAGTTAAGTTTGGTCATTTAATAATGAGATGATTATACCTTTAAAGTACTTTGATAGCCTTCAATTGCATTTTGACCATATATTACAGAACTATAGAAATGAAATATATCCAGGAATTTTTAAAAATGTTAAGTCCAGATTCAGATGATGTAAATGCCTATGAGACTGCTAATTTGGTACTTAACATACATATCTGACAGAAGATGTGTGCCTATTCTTTCCACTTAAATCCCTTACTTTCGAGCCCTTTCTTCTGATTCCTATGGCTCTTTCTCCCCGTGATATCACAATCATAATAAGAGGTAAAGATGTCTCTAGTTATGACTGGTGCATCATTGGTTAATATTTTCTAGTTTTTAATTTAAAACTACAAATAGGAATATTGGCTGCTGAGGACCTGTCTTAATTTGAGAAGGGGTCCCATTAATAGGGATGCCTAATTAAAACATCCGTTAAGAGTCCATAATGTTAATTTAATGGGGGGAATCTGAAAGAGGTGTATTAGTTTTTTTTCTGATGTAAAATTAACATTGCCAATTTTTAACAAATGTCTTAAAGAGTCACTGTTATTCACAGAAGGGCTGCAAAAATTCAAGCTGGACTGTTATTGTGCTAGTTTGAGAACTGGTAGCTCAGCCCTGGTAGCAATAAACAAAAAATTCTCCAAAATAAATTAATTTGCACAAATCTTTGATTAGAAAATTAAACTCCTAATTTCCCCATTACAGAATAACCTTTAACAATTCTTTAATGGTGCTGCATTTTTACAGTGTACTTCTGTAGAACAAAGTACAACAGCAACTGGCAAAGTTTTTGAAAATACTAGGAGGGGGTTCCAAAGAGCCAAAATCATTATTTTTGCATGGAGTGTTTCATACCAAACACAAACATTGGGGGGTCTTGACTGAAGTCCTATGCCCTCCTGCAGTTTATGCCTATGATATTTGGGTAATTACACAGCTTTGGCTGAAACAGTATGTTGGAGAGGAAATGTCTCACATATTGGGGGTTTGGACTCCACTTGTTAACAGAAATGATCATGTTTAACAATGCTGATGAATTTAAGAGGTAAATCATCCTGCTTGGCTTCTGCAATCTACCGTTTCTGTGATTTGCTTTTTATAAGTGGGATACACTTTGCTCTATGCAGTTGGAAATCTAGAGGAAACCCAAGTCCCAAATTAATGTAAAACTACACCACAAATAAGAGTTCTATGGCTGCGTAAGTCTGCGGGAGTTGCAATTAATGAGTCTTGGCAGTGGCTTTTGCCAGCATGCTTATGCTGCTGCTGAAACGCAGGCATGCACACACGCACACATACACAGCCTTACACACTGCAGAACTATAAAGGATGTGTTCCATTAATCAAACTAGTTTTCTTTTACCTGATTTGTATTTCAAGACTGTTCTCATATGGGAGGGATTCCCACTGATGAAAGAGTCTGCAGTGAGCTTTTTTTTAATAACAAATAATGCCATCTGCCAGAAGGGTGGAGAAAGAAGGGGGAGGAAAGAACCCTGTATTTGAGCACTTTTGGACTCCTAATACTTTTGTATCTCTTTCCAGTGACTCCCTACCCCCTCAAGCTAATTTAACAACAAAATAAAACAGCCCTCCAAAAACAATAATAAACAGAAATAAAAAATCCCCACAAGACAAACAAAAATGGCATAAAACAAGACAAAAAACTTAACAGGCTTTCTTACTAGGCTTCCTTTCTGGAATTTTTTTTCAATTGCTAAAGAGTACATCAGGTTTTAATAAGAAAGCTGTAGACTAAAGTTGAACACCTAAATATATATATTTGTTCTTGAGAAACAGACCCATAATTTGGAGGTATTGACCATCTTCATCTTCCATTCACTTCATTGTTCTTCTTAAAAAATCAAGTCATGCATGTAAGTGCCTAACTTTACACATGCAAATGAGAAAATTCTGGCAAGTGACAAGTGACTTTAGTCATAGTAATAGACCTAATCTTGCTACTGTTGAAGTCAATGGTTCTCTCTTTTTCACCCTTTGCACAGACAGATTTCACTGGGAGCAGTATTGGGCCCATATTATAGTGGGCAGTTCTGTCTGTTTGAGATCAACCATCACTTTAGAGATTCAGGTTAACAGGAAAAATGTTTCCCCAGATGTTAGATTTTTAGCACAATTTCCACCATAGTGAATTTGGGATTTTCTTGGTTAGCCTTACAGAGCTATAAAATGCCTTGAATCACAACTGAACAAGCATGGTGCCATGTAATATATTCACTAAAGGCAGTCACACATGGCAGTCAGGACACTGCATTCTAAACGAGCCAAAATTTCCAAGTTGTCTAAGTTCTTTAAGAGACATGCTCATAACCAGCAGTGTAACAATCAATGGGTGAGTGGGGCATAAGCCCTGGGGCACTAAAATGGAGTGGGGGGGCACTTCATCCTCCCATCTACTGTCCCTTTATTTCCTCATCACAGACCTTGCACCTTCCATGCAGTGGCCCTGGCTTCAGCAGCATGGAGGGCAATGCAGCCGTGGTGACTCATGGTACCTTAAGTGGTCATGGTGCACAGTGCAGAAACAGTTGTTGCAAGTGACGTTTACCCCTGCAGCAGCAAATCTCCAGTCACTGCTCCTGTACTGTGCACTTCCCTGGCCCAGTGCACAGAACTGGCCAGTTATGCTTCTGCTCAAAACTGTCTTGTGAGATGCAGCTAGAAAATGACACTTAGGCTACCAATACCATATGGTGCTATGGAGAATTCAGAGACACCTAGACTGCAAACTTCACCCACTATTTGGGCAAATATGAGAGCTTTGGACTCAGCTTCATGGCAGACATTCATAATGGCCCACTCGTCTTAGTGTCTCTACAGACATATGCTACTGCAGCCCACCAAGAAAACTTTGGGTGGGCGGTTTAGTGGCCCATAAAATGGAATATATTTCCCTCTGCTGCTCAGCGCTATAACTGCTGTAGACTGCAAACCTCCTCCTCTGGAGGTGGTTAGTGGTGCTTGAATTGGTTAAGAGAGGGGGAGGGAGCATCAAGGTCATATGGGCTGTTGTAGCCTTTGTCTCTTACAGAGCCAAGTAATTAGAGAGCACTGCAATGGTGCCAGACACTTTCTGCCAACCTATGGTTTAGGAGTCACACTGACAAATGTTCCGGAACCAAATGTGTACTTTTAAAAAACAAGAATTAAAAACATAGATTAGCTTAGTGTCTGTAATGCAGTATATTGTAATTGCTGCTGCAGGAGAACTGCCAACACAGACTACCAATGAGTACCTTGTTTTTTGGAGCTCACTTGTAATAAAAGGGTTCACTTTACAATTAAACTACCCTGTAAAAATACCCATTGAAATTAATCTTAATCTCTCATTGCCACTGTATCAAAATGCTAGTCTTAAACCCTATAGAAACAATAGCTGCTTGCCTGTAAGCAAAACATTTTAATATTTAGAAACCTGGAAGATTTTAAAGACACTCATTACTATAATACCTGAAAGCCTCCCAAGAAAATCATCATTGTTGCCATTAGCAGTCCCTTGTTAGGAGGATAACAGTCTCCTAATAAATAAATAAGTCACTGGTGAGTCTGCAGATGGCTGACGAGCCCAGTCCAAAATCTGTATGTTCAGCTACAGTAGAATAGTTCCAGGAAGGACTAAATGCTAGTGCTGTTGGGTCATAGCTCTTTCTCTTTGTGTATTTGTCCCCACAGTGAGGTAAGTTTGCTCAAAAAAAACTGATGCCCTGTCACATATCACAGCACCACTGGGAATGATTCAGTACTTGAGTCTCCCAGATATTGATGTTAATATCATATTTCTTCATATTGGTCTTCAAGGTGTTCAAGAATTTCTTTTGTTGCCCACCTCTAAAGCAATAACCATCAGTGAATTGGGAATATAAGAACTGTTCTGGGAGCCTGTTGTCAGACATCCTTATGACTTGTCTTCTCTAATGGAGTTGGTGCCATATAAACATGGCTTCAATGCTGGTAATGTGCGCTTGAGCTAGAATGCTAACAATCATTCTTTTCCTTCCAACTGATATGGAGGATTTTTCCAAAACAACACTGTTGTAATTTTCCAAAGCTTGCTTTCAGGTGTTGCCAATATATTATCCAAGTTTCACACCCGTACAAAAAGGTGGGGATGACAACAGCCTGATAGATGAGAAGTTTGTTTTGGGTTCTGATGTCATAATCATTAAAAACATGATTTTGGAGATATCCAAAGGCATCACTAGGAAATATTTTCTGGTGTTGAATATCACTGTCAATGCTTACTTTTTGGAAAGTTGACAACTCAGGCAGGGGAAATGTTCAACATTCTCCAAAGAGTGCCCTCTAACTATAGTATATGGAAAAGCATCTGGTTGTTTTGGGATGAGATTTGTTTTTTGTGAAACTGGCAATGAGACCAAGTATTTCATATGCTTTATAGAAGCAATCTAGTGACATGGAGCTCTTCAGCTGAGCAGGCACCTATGAAACAATTGTCAGTATATTGGAAATCAGTAATGGAGCTCTCCGTTTTCTTGGATTTGGAATGTAGCTGGTTGATGTTAAAGAGATTCCTAGCCATACAATACCTGGTGCTAACTCCAGATAGAAGTCTATCAGCAATGAGATGCAGAATAGTTGAGAAACAGATGGAAAAGAATGTGAGTGCATCACACATCCTTCCTGGACTCCAGTTCTAATAGTGAAGGGGTCTGTTTCTGGACCATTGCTTAGGATAGTTACTGTCACATTGTTGTAAAGAAGACTGATAACACTAAAAATTTTGGCAGATATCCAAATCTCATCAGGAACTTCCATAGTGCTTTTGTGTTAATCAAACGAAAGGCCATAGTCAGGTCAGTGAAGGCCATGTAAAGATCTTGATGTTGTTTATGGGACGTCTCTTAAAACTGTTTAGCAAAATGATCATATCTGTTGTACCTCTGAGTAGTCTGAAACCACACTGGGACTTGGGTAGACTCTTCTCAGTGAAGCAAGTGAGTCTACTGAGGAACATGCAGACAAGAATCTTCCTAGCTATGAACAAAAGTGCAATACCACAATGACTGTGTGCAATATGGTCTGTCTCTTTTCTTGAATATGGTAGCAACTCTGACCTTCAAGTCACTGAGAATCTGTTTGTGTTACCAGATTTTTATAACATTTAGTTGGTGAGAAAGCTATTTTCTACCTTTCTCATGCATTTTAGTTGGTATTCCATCAAGACTACCTGCTTTGCTGTTCTTTACTGCTTATTGGCTTTCAAAGCCTCTCGATAAATTAGAGGAGCTGCAAGATAGTCTGCAACAGGGTGTTGTGGAATGCTTTCAATGGTATTGCCTTCAAAATTAGAGCTCAGTTCAAGAGCTCTTGAAAATGCTCCTTCTACCATGCACTGATGATAGAACTGCCTTCAAAGAGTGCTGTTCTAGCTTTGGACCTCAGAGGGATGGTCTTGTGCTGTGTTTCTTGGTTGTGCTGAAAAACCTGTGCCTCTCATAGCTGTCAGCAAACTTTTGAATCACATTTGCTTGTCCTCCCATTACTTGTTATTTGATTCTTGAATTTTCTGCTGGGCCTTGGCTTTAATGTTGTGATAAGCATCTTGCTTCTGTTTGGAGTTGATGCCATCCTGCCAAGATCTGGAGGCTCTCCTTTGTTTGTCAATCTGAGCTTGAATTTCCTTATCATTCTCATTAAACCAATCTTGATATTTCTTTGTGGAAAGCCTAGAGACTTCTCACACCTCATGGATGGCTTTCTTGTGCATCTCTCAGGGATCAATCTTGTCAAGATCATCAGGGAAGTCAGAGAGTTTCTCATGGAGGTATTCCCGGAGCTGATCACTTTCAGCAGGTTCTTTCAAGCACTGGATATTTTTGATCGCTTCTTTTGTTTACATAATTTTAGGGTAATATGAATGGACATGACAGAACATATCAAATGGTGATCTGCCCAGTAGTCATCTGCAGTGGTCACAGCTCTGGTAATATGGATGTCACAGTGATTCCAGGCATACACTATGAAACAGTCAATCAGGTGCCAGTGGTTTGAGCAGAAATGTAGGTTGTAGCCGTGTTGGTCTAAGGACATAGGCAGACAAGATTCTTTGGGTGAATCTGATATATTTTATTAGACCAACTTAAATAGTTGGAAACATGTTTTTAACAAGCTTCCAGGTTTAAAAACCCTTTGCCAGGCTGACAAAGTCTCTGCAGTTGGTGTGTGCTTTTCCTGGTTTGAGCAAGGATGCATTCAAGAAGTCTTCTATTTGTTGTTTTGGCCTTTTATTATTATGACAATTTTGGCTAATGCAATGCCTCTCTTTGCATTGTACTTATTAAACATGAATGCCATTTTGTTCCTCTAAGGTAGGGATGTCAAACATATGGCCTGCAAACTGGATCTGGCCTGTGGAGCCATTTCACCTGGCCATGGGGCTCCTGGAAGGTCCAGAAATTTGGAGGCAAATTCTACTGCTAAGCTCATGGGTACAGAGCCCCACTGGCTATACGTAGTGACAGTGGCAGGGCAAGCAACAACTGTGTTCAACCCCCATGCTGCCAGTGCCACTGAACCCACCTTAACCCCTGCTCTAAACAATATTGGACATATAATCAATATTTTCCTCCCCAAAACAAAAATGAGCTTTAATAAAGCAATCCATATCATTACATCTAGAATGGGTAATAATGCCATAAATATCTATCCATCTTGCACTTGAAACAGTAGTATCAGTGACAATACTGTGCTCCACAGTATTTATTTTCATTATAATAGTGTCTAGTACACCCAGGTCTTTCATACTGCCCACAACTATATGAGACGCTGACTGCACGGTAACCTGAGTTACTGTTCAGTAGAGCTGATGAACGGCTTTTTTGTGATGCTACTGCATAGTAGCCCAAGACTACTGCACAACAGCATTGTGTCCTGGCTTCTGCCACACCACACTACTGTGTAGTAGTCTTGGGCTACTGAGCAGTTAGCATCTTGTGTAGATGTGACCACAAGATGCTATAAAGATAGAGTAACAGGGAAAGGGGTGAAAAAATAATTACTGAATAGCTTATCCATGTTTACAGAAGAAAACCAAGTGGTTGGCAGTACCGTAGCTGGGGAAGTCAGAGCGGGAGAGGGACTGATCTAGGACCACTTTTGGGGCAGAGATGGAAAATATCTGCCACCACAGCTGGTGGTGTGAAGCCACTGCCTGGGGTGCAGCACTGTTGGTCAGATAAATGCAACAAACTAAAAAGTGTGGAACATGATCAGATAAATGACATATTTTATGCAGCTATATGTGTTTTTATGCCAATAATTCAATGAGCAACTTCATATAGTCAGAAATGATTTGCATATAGCTACCTACCTTCTCTTCAGATCTTTCATACAGTACTAGGAGACAGACTGACATGACTGAGACATCCAATGTGTGAATCTCCTCTGAGACCCATGAAAAGTAGTATGATGTAGCTTAAACACGTGTCAAATTCTGCCTTCCTTATATCTACACAGCACCACAAAGTCAGAGAGAATACATGTGCATAAGAACAGATGCCATCTTTGTAACTGTACAGGGATAAAGGGGAATAGGAGAGCTGAGGAAAAAGGAGGCTGTCTTGTTTGGGTGGATGATGGCTTGCCTTAGAATGAAGTTAGTTTTCCAAGGCTAGGGATAGAAGTTACACATAAACCAGTATAAGTGATTGGAAACTGGTTCATATATGTAAAACAACAGAAGTTCAGTGCACATAAACTGCTTTCAAAATGGCCAAAACCAGTTTAAGATAAACCTGGAGGTAGTATCAAAGTGAACTGATTTAGATTAAATCAGTTTACTGAACTTCTGTCCCAGATCCCCTCTAGATTCAAGATAAGGCATAGTCACCCAGCATCCCAGGATACTTTGCACCTTCCCCACAAAACTCCCCTTGCAGGGTGGGCAGGCTAGGCTTGACCAAGCTGTCTGCTCCAGCCAAGCAGGGAAGCATGCTCTAGTACCCCTCCAGCTTCCAGCCCAGAATCAAAAGTGAATGTCTGATCACTTGCTTATCAGTCCAATCTATGCAGCTTAAACTACATTGCAGCAAAGATTGAATCAATTCAGCCTTAGGCTAAGTACAGATGGTCAGAGAGCCCAAATGATCAGCAGGCATAAGAACAAGACTTGTGCATAGGGAAGCTGAATTAAAGCAGTTTGAATATTTTCAAGCCATTGATGATCAACACCCTTATTCTATTAACAAAAGAAATCTAAAGGAAAAAGTTTTTTAACTAAAAGAAATTCCAATGCGTCTTAAAATGTATAGAATATTAATCATCTTGCCTTTTGGATTTAATTTAGTCAATCTTTACCCCATTTCAATTGATGTCAGAGTGGCTTGTATCTAGAATTAGTGTTTTACAGTTTGTTGGTACTACCATTTCTATCCTTCTGTTTATTAAAGTAGGCAGCATTGCTATAATCTGAAAGCAGGAAAGGAAGGGCATGACAACTGCTTGCCTCTATATTCTTTGCACATGGAGAACTCCCACTTAAACTTAAATGGGATTCTAGATGCATGGAAATCCAGGCTAGGCTCTTTACAAACCAGAAAGTAATACAGGCTTTTAAGGGCCAAAAATTATAGTACAATGTTACTGACTTAAATGGAGTTTCACCAGAAATGGATTTACCCCAAGTATCAAGGCGTGCAAGGCTTTTTATGATGCCATAATCTTGTTAACTCTGCATACAACAGGCAAGTTCACTGAACACAAACAAAAAATGATGGCTGTGTGGAGAGAGAGGTTTCAACAGGGATAGGGGAACAAAAGGAAAATCAGATTATGAGCTAAAGAAAGCTTTGTTTTTACCGATGCATTTTAACAATTAATAAATCAGAAGCCATGTAGCTTAGAATCATGTAGCTCTGCTGTGTAACTTAAAGTCTTGATGGTGTGCTTTATGAGTATTCATGTTATCAGCTGATCTTCCCTACTTACCATAATAATTAATGTACAAGCAATACTCTGAGGGACTAGCTCCAAGGCCAGTGAGGGGAAGAAAAAAGAATACATTTCAAGAGGATTCTTTTTTTCAAATAAATAAAGAGGTACTTGGAAGCTGTATCAAATGTCAAAAACTGAATTTATTAAACACTTCTTTACTGTCCTTTTGTTGTTTTCTGTGCAGTATTACCTGAAAAAGTAGCATCTATAATAAACTGATGACAGAATTGGAAGTCAGGGGGAGGGAGTGGTGGTGGAAACATATTCTTCACCCATAAAATGTAGAGGATTTGTACTGAATTGCTAAATTTATCAAGATTGCTTCTCTATTGCCTGCATATTACAGCTGTGAACACCATTCACATATTTCTATTTATTAGCCTGAAATACAGTTCATATTAGAGACCTCAGTCATTTCCACAAGAGCTAATGAAGCTGTGGCGCACACGACACACTAATTCAGGGCTCAGACCCACTAATCATGCTGAATTAGGTTGTTTTGTTTCTTGTCCACACTGGCATCAACCAGGACTGTTTGAGTTCCAGTGACCTTTAGGTGCACACCACACAGTTCTTTAGGGATCTAATCCATTGCTTTGATAACTTCTTGGCTCTGCCCACTGTCCACATCATCATTTTCTCTGATGCCAGCTCGATCTGATTTTCTTTTCCAGTGAACCACAGTCAACTTGCCAGCTCTAGCTCCTGGCCTGACTACTCGCTTGTGGTTTATTAGACTAAAACTTCCAACCAGTGATAGAGATTTGTATAGAGCAGAAAAATAATGGCAGTAGTGACTATGCTTGAAATAGAAGATTAATTTTGGTGGGCAACAGGGCTGGAGAAGCTAACTCCCTTTTAAATAATGTCCCACCCAAGGAATGCCTATCCATGCACTCAGACTTCATTTCTGTTAGCACTCTAAGCTTAGGGAGGATGCCTACTTTCTTTCTTGGTCCAGTTCTGCTTCAAGTGAGGGTGCCTTCTTTGAAGCTAACAGTATCAGATTAATTAAGAAGAAACAAAAATATTTGAGCCATGAAAAATTCTTCATTGTAAATGAGGTTGGAGAGATTTCATAGATGTGTAATCTATCTAGACTAAACCATAGTTCAGGGGGTTACCACTTTACCAGGCATTTTTCCTATTAGCTGTGGCTTCAACCCTTATCTCTGGGGATCTTGCAATCATCAGGCTCCTGCAAGCTTGAGAGTCTCTGGTCTCCTCCCTTCCCCTGTTGTAGAAGCTGCTTGTTGCACAGCTTGTGCACAGTGCAAGCATAAGGGTTTCAAAACTTTAGTGAAACTTTTTTGTGGCTAATAGGACAAGTAGCCATAAGGAGCAGAAAGGTTCTGGTACAATGAGCTAATTATGTGGTTACTATAAAACAATGGAAATAAAGGGAGATAATACACTGTTGTATGCATTACTGCTAACATATTACCACTTATCTTGATAACTCCACAGATAATAAGCTCCTGTCGCTATACTTGTCTTTTACAGCTTTGAGAGTAAAAAAAAGGTAGAAAAGTTTTGTGATTAATAAATAATCTCAAAAAGTTTATAAAAGATCCAACTGCTCAGGAGATAAAGGGACACAGGAGCTTCATTTGGCCAAGAGATCAAGTGCCAGCAACAAATGCACTCTGTGATCGAAAACCTGATTAAAATTTCTCAAAGAAATTGTTATTGGTGAGAAACTAATTGAAAGACCTCCCTCCTGCCAGAGCTTTGCCAGAAAGAGGAGACTTCAAAGGCTTAGGGGGAGAGCTAATGTTTTCACACTTAAAACTGAAAAGAAGCAATCCTCATGTTTGTGTTTGTTCAGTACACACTTCTCAAATGTTGCCCCCTCATGCTCCAAATCTTCTGGGTTGAAGATCTAAACCCTGAATATACAATGCACTTTAGCTGGGATGTATGGTGCTAGTCTTCCATGCTGTGTCTCTGCCTATTCATGTGCTTTTATTCTTTATTCTTCAGACTGATATATCGTAAACAATATGGTTAGCCACTTAAAATTCTCTGGCTTATTAAAATGTGAACAGCGTTTTTTCTCTCTCCTGGATTTCATCTGGAACCACTACCTAATTAATATCCAGAACTCAGCAGGAATCTGAATAATAAAAAAAAGAAAAGAAAAAGAAAAAAAAACTTTTGTTGTTCTTTGAATAAATCTCTGTAATTTAAACCATAATCAGGGGGATTTCATCAAAAGTAACTTGGTTCTTCCAAATCCCACTTCACTGATACAAACAACTTTGTTGTGCAATTTCCAAGGCAAGATATCTCTGCACTTTCAGATTATAAAGAAAATATTTGTAATAATGGCAAGAATGTATTTTAAATGTTAAAAGTAGGATCTGTATGGTTACAGTACAATATAGTCTACTATATCTTACACTGATGAATATAGTATACTGTAAAAGGATCAGTTCATATAAATCCTTCCTTCCCTCAAAGACACATTGTCTTATCAGTAGAGAGCTAAGGTGCAGTTGGAGTATAATACAAGTCCATTTCTCACAAGCTTAGAGCTTAAGCACTTTGTTATTGGTTATTAGGGCTGGACTCCTAGAGATAAACCTACAACTACTGTACACCAGCGAAGGGCAAATAAGCAAAATCCCTGACAGAAGTCTGTTGTAAAATGATGAATAAGCCTCCTAAATTGCCATAAGGCGCTAGTCACAATGGAATTGTATTTGTCAGACATGCATTGTAACCCTGAGGTTATCATAGTGGGCCAGCAGATACAGGAGGAGTGCTTAACACTATCACCCCCTAATCATATCTCCTACAGGCTAAAAACTCTGCAGGGAGCATTACCACTTAAAGAGGTTGTAGTGTTTCTCTGGACTGAATGTAGACAGCATTTGGTGGAAAGAAAAAGAAACTATAGAACATAGACTGAGATACACACACACACGAGAGTGAAACACATGCGTACACAGGCTGTTCACAAGGATATTCTGAATTGAGATATAAAAAATCCTTACAAATCATATCCCCAAGGCTGGGGTTCTAAATAATAAAATATTGTAGGTTATTACCTTATTAGTTTTTTAAAAGCTTATGAAAAATTATCTTTAGCCTGTGAGAAGACATTTTATCTGAAATTATAGCAACTCCAACAGTTCTAAGATATCAAATTTAGAAACTAAGCAGCTGTAGGAAATAGAACATGTTATATTCTGCTCTAGCAAATTAAATTCTCAGGTTCTAGACCCTTTATAAAAATAAGATACTTCTTTGTATCTATTTTAACTTGACTAACTCATATATCTAGCACAAGGAGTGGTAATGCATAGCACATTACATGTTATATACATATTATATATTATTAAATGTGATTAAAAACCTGGAGAAAGACTTTTTCCCACTGAAAAATGCAATTTTCTGAAAAGAAAAAGTATTTGTATTGATTATTATTTTATCAAAGGTTTCTCCCAACACAAGATACACAGACTTACTAGACTAGCCAATAGCCTCATGGCTAGGGCACTTGCGCAGAAGGGCAGAGTGCTGACATCTCTGATACAGAGATGAGAATTGAAACTGGACCTCCTACCTTGCTTATAAGTGCTCTAACCATCAGGATATCCAGTCATTTATACAAAATTAAAATGCTCCACCAGCATAGATATACTGTGCATGCACTGCTCTCTTGTTTTTGTTTCTCAGCAGGATGCAAACAAATCTTGAAACCCCAAAATTTTTCAGGGAAAGGAGAAGATTTCTGGATATCCCTATATACAATGGACCCATAAAGAAAGAAAAGGTGTGTTCATAGGTTGTTGGTTGTAGCCATGTTGATGCTAAGGACTATTTAGTTGGTTTAATAAAAGATATCACATTTACCCAAAGAACGTTGTCTGCCAAGGTGTATTCATAGTATTTGTAATAAAAAAGCAGCTTTTTAAAAAAGAAACAGAGTTTGACGGGGATACTTGCAAGTAAAAGCAAAATATGCAAGATTTAATTTTTTCTAAATGCTTAACATTAAAGTCCTCAATCCTTCAAGACCAGGTTCTTTGGGTAGATGTGATATAATTTATTAGACCAACTAAATAGTGGGGGAAAAGTTCTTTGCAAGCTTTTGGACACCGTTTTTCAAAAGCTTGCAAAGAACTTTTCCCCAACTATTTAGTTGATCTAATAAAAGATATCACATCTTGCCTGCTTATGTCCTTAGACCAGCACAGCTACAACCAACAACCCTGCAGTCCTTCATTAGGCATTTAAAAATCAGGCCTTATCTCTTAGGGATTATACCATGCAAGAATTCAAGAGACTAGGATTGAGCACCCATTATTTGGTAATATCTGCTATAGGTTTTAGGAATGAACTAATGCAGGTGACAAAGTATACACAACATTATTACAAAGTGGATGGGGCAATATTGTAACACTAATACGGGGCTCTTTCACTTCCAGGCAGCTGGGGACCAAATGCTGCAGTCCTGGTGGCAGCAGAAGCCACACGTCATGGACCAAGGGGCACTCACCAAGTGCCCCCCACCGCACTGTGCAGGCTCTCTAGCGTACCACCCTCTTCTGCTGTGCATATACCAGAGGCAGCCCAATTCCCTCATTGCCTCCTGGCTACATGGGCAGCTCAGCTCCTCCCTCCCTTCCCACGTGTGGACAATGTGGCTCCTTCCTGCAACATGAGGAACACCTCTGCCTCCTCCCAGCTATGCACCCACCTGAAGTGCAGGCAGCCTGGCACCACCTCTCACATACAGAATATATAGCCCAGCACCCTCTCCAGTTTCACATACAGCTTGGGCACCCAGCCCCCATCCTCCTCTCCTCATCACCACTTCTGTACTGCTCAGCAGTGCGTGAGGAAGTAGAAAGCAAAGGAGGGTGAGGGAGCCTGAAGAATCCCGCTGCTGTGGCAGTAGCAAAAGCTGGGAGGCAGACAGTGGTAGATGGGAGGATGCTCATGGGTCACATGCAAACCATTCAGGGCTGCATGTGGACCACGGGCTGCTCGTTGGCCAGCCCTGCACTAATCAATTTATAAATAACTGGTTTAATTTCCTGGATACTTAGACAGCACAATCGTTGTGTTGCTAAATAAACCAAAGAAACAAAGAACCTTATATCACAGTCATCATATACTCTTAATGACAGTTTATTAAGTCAATTTGGATCCTTTATTATGAGGCAGGAGAAAATGTTAACCTTTAGGTATACCTTCAGCAAGTCTCCATTTATGCAACAAAATACTGTAAACCAAAACTAAAGACATATATAGGATCCTAATATCTGTCCTGTCTTCCTTAAAACATATGCAGTTTACACATCTGGAGAGGTAAGGCTCTCTGGCAGTGAGATGTATCTCACATTTTCTGTGCCAATTGTATAAAAAATTAAAGTTTTCACAAACCAATCAACATTTACCTGGAACTTATTCATATTAAAGGATATGAGTAGAAAACAAAGCTATTTACTTTTCATTTTTCATGACAGTCTTGCAAGTCTGTTTTTAATAACTGTGAAACTGAATTAAAGGTTCCATTAAAACACTGGCCGCTTCCATTGACACAGAACTCAAAGCATGTTTGCGTGCTCAAAAGTGAGTCCCCTGACCAATGTAGTCAAAAGTCTCTCCCTCATCAGGCCATAAAATGGAAAGGCAATCATAATTCTCTTTTAACTCATGATCGCTAGTCTGAATTTGCCCGTGTTCCGCTTTGAAAGCTGTGCCTGTGTCATCTCAACCCCTGTCAGTGCTGTATTTCTCACTGCCTGTCACTACTATATGTCTAACTCCAGCAGTTACTTATGCAAGAAGCACATTGCTATTTTCCTGAATTAACTGATTGGCAAATTCTGTAACACAGTTGTCTTTTGGTTCCAACTGAGTACAAGTGGCTGTCATTATCAGTGTTTTCCTCTACTCTTATTTTGCTGCACAAATTCTACCCTGTATTATTCAATCACTGAAATGCCTTAGTGGCACTTAATGTATGAATGTTGGATGCTTCCTGTTTTTCCGTAATGGAGAGCTCCACTCTTTTCCCTCCTCTTGTCTGGTCAAATGACAAATATCCACTTTGTTGAAGCCCTTCTGCAATGCCTTTCAGGAATGTGAATGCTTAATTCCTTGTGGGTTTTCAAGCCAAAAACTCACTTTCTTGTTTGATATATGGTGGGAAAGTACTTAGTACAGTTTACACTATTCCTGTTCTCATTCTCATTTTAGCTGAGAAATGACATTATATAAGGTAACATCATCATCTATGTGCCATAAAGATGGATATATTGTTGCACAAGAGGGACATACATACCTAGGAGTAATGGAGTAAAGAAAGAAAACGCTAATCTGTATATTGGGGAAAAAATCCCTTATCTATTATATTTATTCAACTTGTAGAAGAGGTGTAAACTCCATTGCTCTATATTACTGGATCATACAGGACACTGAATTTTCTTAATAAGAAATAAATTTTCACTGGGTAACTGATGACAAGATAACCTGATGGGTTATCCTAGGTTAGCCTACTTAGTTTTCCCATTGGTGAAAGAGCCACTAAAATTTCCCTTGTGCTAAAGCCCATTGTACGTGTGGATGGTGTTATGCAATTCCAAGCAGGGCTGTTCAAGAAACACAGGTCTCAATTTGAAAGGGAGCAATCCAGGAAAAGCCCCTACCTGGGGCAATAAAGGGACTCCTATGGAATGCCATGTAGTCAGCACTAGGGTTCATGGGGACCACAGGAAGAAGGGATGCTGTTGTAATGGTAGGTGGCAGGAAGAAGGAATTAGCAAATCTTTGATCAAACTGTATTATGTGACAAAAAGATTGGAGAACCCATGAAGTGTCCCTGTGAGAATGACAATAGAAAGAGATGCATTTTGGCTTCCTGAGATGCTCCAGCTATATTGTGGCTTGTTCTCAATTATGGTAATGAAGTTTCAGCGATAATTATTACAGAAGCCCTAGTAAGCTCTATGACCCAGTGACAATGAGTCTGCTTATCTTTGATTTTAGAAGGTCCTTCTCACAAATATACTACTTACCAGGATTAAAATTACAACTACAATGCTGCAGAAGCCACGTACATTCCATAGAAATGGCTTTGAAATATGAAGCACTGTTTTCTGGGAACCATCAGTTTTCTGGTACCCACAAAGTATTGTTATAAGGTAACTACTCAAACTTTTCCCCTCAGCTTAACATGGGCATCTCACTTTAGCACTAGTGCAGTCTAAATGCTGCAGAAGATGGGGCAGATGTCCCTACCACCCTTTCTATGAATAGATTTCAGCAACTGCCCAGAATCTTTTCATTAAGAGCACTGAAGTATTTCAACTGTTAGTGTAGAACACTATTTTTATAAGGAGCAGTAGATGGCACTCTCTGCTCTGAGTTAATACTGAGCTAATGCCTCAACAGGGGGCACTATGTAATTAGAGGGAATTTTTGGATAAGACATAAAACCAGGATGCTTCCTACCTCCTGTCATTAAAAAGTCTGTGGAATTCTTCACAAAGTGAATTTAAAATACTTTCAAGGTCATAAATATATTCCTGGTCAAGTGTTTTTAGTGGCCCTGGCTAACAACAATTTGTGTAGTATTACTGCCCAGTACCACCCCAGATGTGGCTGCACTTGAGTGATGGGTTAATCTTCCCAATATGATCAGCATTGCTTGTACATCTATATGGAATGATGTTGTCAGTAGAAGGATGACTTTTCCATATCACAACCAAAGAATGATGAAAACAATAGGAAACTGGCTGGCTGAGAAGGTAGGGGAAGCCTGGCTTTTGCCCACAACACTGAATCAATAAACTTTAAGTGAGAAAGACAAATCTGTTGATTTGTGGTATCTGCTTACCTACTATTGTGGGAAGAAAACCGGTTGCAGAAAAAAGACACATTTACTCACTGCGTCTGCTTCTGGGCCTGATCCTGCATGTGCCCTTCCCACCAATGTCAGTGGAATTCTGTGTATACTGGGCTCACAGATGTGGATCAAGGGAATTTTAATATTCAAGGACTTTTTATAGACAAAAAAAAATTAAACTTCCACCAACCTTATTAGGATATATTAGGAAATATATTAGGAAACCTCCATCGAAGTTCTGGCTACTTTTGGCTCACATTTACAAAACAATACTACGGAAGTTAAACTGAAATAATATATAACAAAACACTTCTGCTTTCCCTTGCAAATCTCATTTAATCACAAGTAAGCAGACCAATATGGCTCAAACCCCACCCCAATAAACTAGCACTCCCAGAGAGACAGAAATTTGCTCCTCTCACCAATGTTCACTTGAAAAGACTCAATGTGCTTGGAAGGCCAAGAGACTGGCAATTTGGGTTGAAGCATGATGACGGTAGAGAAAAGGATAATGATTTTGTAAGGGAACGTCATAGATAATATTGTAGACTGCTATAAGTCTTGTAACAAGGGGTTTCTTTATAAGTTGCTTTCACTGATCTTACCTGTATTATAAGGATAAAGCTAGTTTCTTAGGTAGGCATGTCTGAAAGATTTATATGTGACCATTTTTCATTGTGACATTTTTTTTTGAAGGAACATTCTTCTGTCAGAAAACGCCAGTTCACCAAAACTGAAATATCCTGCAGGAATACTTACTGATTTAGATGAAATTCCAGTGGAAACCAGGCAGGTTTCTGATTGAATCCTTTGGACTTGCTCCAAGGCTTGTAGCTGTCAGATTCCATGGCAGTCTAGACTTCCAGATTTCCAGGATCTATAGGTTTGTCCAACATATGGCCTGCAGGCTGCTATGTGGCCTACCAAGCCATTTTCTGTGGCCCATGGTGCTGCGACAGGAACCCCTTGTCCCTCCCCCAGCCCCTCAGCAGCTTTCTAATGGCTGCTGAAGGGCTAAGGAAGGGACAAGGTTCCTACACGCACCACATCAGCTTGACACTGCTGATGCAGTGCGGCTCCTCCTCTCCCCCCTCATTTCACTGTGTCCCTTCCTCGCTCCACCCCTCCCTCATTTGCATGTTGGTCCCGCCCTGCACCAGTCCCCACCGGCCGTGCGGGCTGGAGCAGGTTGCAGTGCAGCGGGTGGGTGGGCACAGGGGGCGTGGATGCCAGCATAGAGGGATGTTGCAGCTGGGCCCACGGGAGATGCTGCTGCCGCTGCTGCTGTGGCTGTTGGGGGAGGAAACCAGCACCCTCCCATCTCCCCCTGTGCCCACAGACATCATGCGGGGAATGTGGGCCCCGGGTAGGGAGGGACCCCTGCTGCTTGGGCTCGGGCTTGGGCTGCCCCGGGGGAGAGGAAGCGGGGGGTGTCCCTGCACATCCTGCACCCCCCGTACAGTCCTCACATGTCCCCCTGGCTGTTGAGCCCAGGTGCGCAGGTGTGGGAGCATCCTCGAGGCTGCCCAGGTAGCAGGGAGGACACGGCAGGGTCAGGAGGCACCCCTTGACCCCTGTGCCCCTAGGCTGTGGCCGGACTGGACAGGCCACATGAGCACCTGCTTCTGCTGGCCCACTGGGTGATAAAAAGTTCATGATCTGGCCCCACATTCAAAAAGGTTGGACACCCCTGATCTAGAGCTTCTCAGAAGCCAAGACTTCCAAACTCCAGGCACCAAGGTGGTTCACTGGGTAGATTTTCCTCACTCAGAACTTCCCAAACTGCTTGGCTCTCAGCCTGTTTGATCAACCCATCCCTCACCTGACAGGCAGCCAGTGCTTTAGGGCCCAGAGATCCTTAGAACTATTTGGAAAAGATCAAGATAACATGTCACTTTGCTTTTTTCTTAAAAAGTTATTTTTAATTTACATTCTATGGGAAATTTTGGAACTTTCTTTCTAAGAATATTTTGAAGCATGTTTTTATTTATTTATTTATTTATTTCAGGGCTTCATATAGAACACTTTCCATGGCCACTTATAGCCACAGTCAACACCTTAAATACCATTAGTACACATCCTGCAGCATGTCTAACATGCTTATTCAAACTGCTTATCAAGCAGGCTTTTATGTTTGTTAGATCTGCAAGGACCACATAGCCATGCAATACAATTATCAGGTCACTTGTGCTGAGAGAAAGCCATATGGCCTTTTTTAGACCCTGAGCAAAAGCTATGGGGTCAGTCATGTTGAGCTGCCTGTTGAGAAGCATGTGCACTCTCTGATTCTGGTAGGGGTCACAAAGTGAGAGCCAACACTAAGGTCCCTAAAGTCCTTGATTAGGCACCTAAATAAGTGGCCTGATTTTCAAATGGCAGTTTTTAATTTGTTAGGGTGGTGGCAGATATTAAACTAAAGGTGCAATGGGATCTATCCATGATCCCAATGATTATGCCACCTGCTATCCCATATGTGCACGGCAGAAGGTGTGACTGAGAAATCATGGATCAAATCCCAATCTCACCCTATTGCTAGTCCAGTGGAAGGCCAGGATCATAATCAACACTCCAAAAACATGATTATGATCCCAGGCTTCCCCTGCACTGGCAAGTAGCAAGTTGGGTGCCTGGATTTCCCATGGCATCAAGCACCAGTCAGCTGACTGGCACTCCCAACCTGGGAGTGCACCAGAGCTTTTCAACAGCTGACTGGCACTCTCAGCTAAGGGAGCACAATGGACCTATTCAAGGCTCTGGTGCACTTCCATGGTGGGGAAATGCTGATCAGCCCTTGAAAGAGTCTAGTGTGCTCCCAACTGCGTTAATCTGGTCTTCTGGATTAAACTAGTAAATCATGTCATAAGTGTAACATCTCCCAGGAGCCTTTACATACATGGCCCTAATTACACCTCACAACTAATTAAGCACCTCACAACCACGTAACATAGAGCCTAAGTAACATGTCTATGGTTATGTGACAATTCATTGCAAGGAACGGAGGGGAAAATGAACCTGAATCTTTCTTGAATCCCAGTCTCTAAACACTGGACCACCCTTCTTTCATATCTATTTTTTCATCATGTGTATCAGCTACAGATTTTTTGCTGGAGGCAAGACGAGATGATGCAGTTAGCTATATTAGTCACCATTTCCATAGTTTTTTTTCTGCATATACACTGAAGGTACTTAGCCAAGCAGTTAAAACATTCGTGTTTATCTTGCCAAAGAACTAGGGACTATTGCTTTTAGAAAGCTTCATCGTATAGTCACTATTCACAAGGAAAAACAATATTGATGATCAGTTGTTCACAGTTCATATTTCCTCTTGCTGGTCAGGAAAGTCACTAAAACAATTTTCCAAGTACTTTTTTTCTTTTTCTTTTTTCTTCTTTTCTTTTAATGGAAATAAAGAGTAAAAAAAGTAAACCCTCCAAAATCCTCATTTGAAAATTATTGCTATGTATTTACCATACTGAAAAAAAGCTCTTAAAAATCTAAATGCCACAGTCATGTCTCTAGTGCAGTTTTATAGAAGGAGAACACTTAACCAAATATAGCATAGAAGTTAAGCCTGGAAAGGACTGTCTGACAAAACTACTCAGTGACAGAAGGTTTCAAAGATGTCTTTGTTGTCAAACATTGCCAAGTAATTGTTTTGAAATTTACCAGTATATTGAAGGTGAACTTAATATTTGAACCTCTCATTGTGTCTGACAGCACCTAGGGAAATCCTCAGATTCAAAGTAAGGCAGTAGGAAAAGTGTTCTTAAGTAAAATGTTAAGGAGAAGATGTGCCTATGTGAGACACTTATGGCTCATTAGCCTAATAACACTGTGTAGTAACGTTGGTGGTCAAAAACAGTGGTAATAGCCTACTGTGCAGTGTTATTATGCTACTGCACAGTAAGTGTCACAAAATACCCATGTGCCGATGCTACTGTGCAGTAACTCTAGTTACTGCGCATTCAGTTAGTACTTTATTAAGCAAGTACTAAACTAAATGCACAATATCTAAGGCATATAAATGAACATGTAGACGTGTCCAAAGAGACAAAGAAAAGACAAGAAGAACTGGCATGAAAATTTGACTCCCAAATATAATGAGATGCCCTCTACCACCTTAAATGTATGTGTGATTATTAAATGAGTATACTCAGAAAAAAAACATTCTGTTTCTTGTGTTATTGGCTCTACTTTGCAAAAGCAAAGGCAGTGGTATAGTTATGTTGTCAGCTAGATCTATCTATTTTCTGTACTGGTGTCCTTTCACCTGCTTAGATCAAAGCTACCTCTTCATGAGATATATTAGAAATCATTATGATAGATCCAAAATTAAAAACTGTACATTACAAGCAAGGTTTTGTTCCCACTTACACACCAATAATGCCAGTGATTTACTGAAGTCAGTCTGTAATTGAAAGAGTAAAAATTTGACTGCATAACTTTTAGGCTAGGGACAGACATTCAAGAACTTGAGCCTGAATTGATTCAATCTTTGCAGGTTAGTCTAATCTTGCTAGGCTGAACTGGTTAGAAAACAGACAGATATTCTCTTTGGACTGAGGAAATTCAGGCACATGCCTGCAGTGGCTCAGGCTAGAAGCCAGGGGGTAGGAGGGTAGGCACTTGAGTAGACCTCCCTTCCCTTTTGCAGGGAGCTGAGCTGAGTATATTCCAGGCCCCAGCAGGACTCTGTCATTAGGGAGGTCTGCCTGCACAGTCCCAGGCTTTTCCTTAGTGGCTGCTCAAGGGATGGGAGTGTTGCCAGCACCTAGCCCTAGGCTAGCACTCTGAGGCAGGGGGTGGGACGGATGCAGTACATGCATCTGTTGATATTATGGAACTTTTCAGTCTCCCTCCCTGCTTCATCATACTGTCTGCAGCAAACTGACAGGCAAGCAAGGCAGCTGAGGGCTGATAGTGATAACAGTCTTTATCACCCAGTTAGCAAAATAATGGCTTCTTTCCATTACTTCAAACTTCTTAAACTGGTTACCAGCTGACCTGTTGATTAGCTCCAAACAGTCCTAAGCAATCCCTGTTTTGTCTGTCTGCCCCAATGATATAGGAGAGACACACACCTCTCAGCATTAGCTAGCATTCCACACTCCTAGGGTCCATGGGGCTGAGGTCCATGTGGTGGGAGATGGGAGGGAGTGGGGGGGGGGGATTTCCTGCTTGAGCAGCAAGGAGGTGGGGGTTGGGCAGGGGGAAGCCAGGAAGACCCTGTTGTGTCTGCAGTCTCTGCCAGAGCCTTACACTGCATTAGCTAGCATACTACATACTGGCTATGGTCTGTGCTGTGGCAGAGGGGAGGAAGGGATCTCTGCCTAAGCAGCGAGTGGTGAGGAGACAAGGGGAGGGGGGCACAGGGAAGCCAGTAGACACTGTTGTGACTGTAAGTCTCTGCCAGAGCTCTGGCCAGGGAGCAGAGGGGAGGAGCCAGCTCTGCTGTGGAGCAAAGAGTTCTGCCCAGTCCAGAGAGCATGGCAGGATATTGGTGGACTCTTATTTAACTGAAACCAGCAAGGGGTCTGGGACAGAAACTGCATAAACTGGCTTAACCCAAAACAGTTAAGTTTGAATGTTTTCGCTCGATCTGAGCCTTCAAGAGGCCGAGAAGCGATTACTACATTCAACCAGGTTCATCTCAAACCGGTTTCTGTCATTTTCAAAGTGGTTTATGGGCACCGAACATCTGTTCTGTTACAGGTTTAAACTGGTATCTGATCATTTAAACTGGTTTATATGTAATGTCTGTCCCTAGCCTTACAGTAATGTCTTACTGCTGGCAAAACATGGAATGTTAGAAGTCCAATGATAAGTAAGAGAAGTTTGAATTATGTAAACATATGGGAGGACTACATTTCCCCAGCTTGCAAAGGTATTATCAGGAATAAACATGAACATAAAGAGTCCCTGACCTCCCAGCAAAAAGACAGTGGAATTATTCTTATAAGATTCAAGTTGGCAGCACAAACCTTAGCTTTTAAAGATAAGGTTTATCACCTAGAAGAAACAATTCAAAATGTTTTTGATAACTGTGCATTGGGACACAATGACAACTGACAGAAAGCAAGGAAGAAAGACCTCTTAAGCTCAGACTTGCAGCATTAATTTGGTCTTACTTTGGAGATAAGTTATATGATTCCTGGTTTACAATCAGTTACAGTGGACATGTCTACATGAGGTGTTTACTGCAGTTACCTAATTAGCTCTTCATGTCTACAATTGCAGCCCTATTAGGCCATAGTAAACTAATAAATGCTGTCGTAGGTTAGTACTTATCAACACAAGTACTGTCTTATGATGGTGTTATTTAGTGAGCTGCAAGAAACAATTAGAGGCTGATAGAGTTGGCTACAGCACAAGGTTGCTTAAGTGTTGGGGCTGTCTGCTGGTTAGCCCCACACTGGAGTACCCTCATGCTCCAGCCAGCCCCTCCACAGCACACTGAGCTGGTTTGGAGTAGCCCTGGGCTAACACGCTGACCCCACAAGCCACTTGTCAGCTGGGACTGCTCTGACTTGGCTTAATGTGCTGAGGTCCTGGGCACATGTGTAAACAGGGTGCCTGGGAGCAATAAACTCCAGAGCAAACAGAGCTGGAGTTTATTCAGTTGAATTAATTTCACAAGTAGATCCACCCAGTCTGGTCTAAAAATCCACTGGAGTCGATGGGGATCTTTTGACTGTCACTAGTGGCCTTTGTACCCTTATTGATAAAAGCCTATTATTCACTATCTGTTTGGCCTAACGGAAAGAGGTAAACGTGTTTATATATTAAATCTTCCAAAATAATCCTAATCTAAGATCCATTTCTAATTATTTTACCTTAATCTGAGAAACTCCTTTAAAAATACTTTAACAAAACCATGTATAACGTAAGATAACAAAGGCCTGTTCATCACCTTTCCATAACATTTGAAAACATATGGAGCCACTGCTCTTGAAAGTTACTTCATGAGGAATGTTATTAATAGGGATACAAAAGATTTGACATGTTTTTGCATTAACACATTTTAGAAACTCATGAAACTTAACAGAATGTGCCTCAGAACATTAGATCCTTGTTAACTATTCACCCAAAAGGACACAGAATGCATATGACTGTCCAACAATAACCCTATTCTTATGCCATGAAATTCTGTATAGATATGTTGATTCATAATTCTCAAATGATGTTTCCTTAAAGAACACCAATAAGGAGGATGATTTCTACCAGCAGTTCAATATAAAACAAATAGGTCTTTGCTTTACTAGCAACTAAAATGGTTGCAAATAACTGAAAAGACCAGATGCAAGGGGAGAAAGGTAGGTTACAGCAGCAGTGAGGTCTTTGGTGCACTGGTGTCCTTTCATCTGCTTAGAACAAATCTACCTCTTGGTGAGGTAGATCAGAAAATATTATGAAGAATGAAGTAAAGAAGAATATGCATTACTGAGAATGCAATACATGCTCTTTCTTCTGCCTTGAAAGTGAAATGCTCTTCTTCCTGGCTTCAGTTAGTGGTGTTCCCTCTGGCTGAAGTGTTAATAGCTCCCTTTCCTGGTTCAATCTACTTTCATCACTGCAGAAGGCCTACCATTTTCTTTTCAGTCTCCCTGAAGTTTTGAAAAGTAGCTTTGATGAACCTGGACAACTTAAGACATGATCAAGCCCCATTATCTTCACAGAGAGAAAGTCTTCCACGCATGGTCATCACTATTCCTATGTAGAAAAAGCATGTCTGGAAAAGGGATGAGAGGACCAGGGACCTCCATGACTTATGCCCCTTCCCAGGAAGAGACCTGCACAGACTGAAGTGGTATGTGAAAACCCATTTGATGAATGGAGGCAGAACCAAGGGGACATACTCTTTTCTCACAAACCCTACACAGATTAGTCAGCAAAGGCATTGGACTATAGGCATTGGACTATATCACCTGGTTTGCAAATCCTTGCTATGGTCTCCTTTACTTGGGATTCCTAAAGTCAAGCTACCAGGCTATGCTGAAGCTCCAGAACTACTTAAGGAAGTTGGTAGGCCATGAACAATGCCCTGGCCCACCTCTCTTTCATACATAAGACTAGGGGGGACCACTGTGATCCTTTAGTCTGGCATTCTGTATAACTCAATCATTAGGACTTCCCTAAGCTAATTCCTGCTTGAAATAGATCACTCCCTTTAGAAAAATCTCACAAAAATGGAGTAGATTTCCATAACTAGATTCCTGCATATGTCTCATCATCCCTCTGTTCTGTGTAGCTTCTTTTTCTGTGCTCTTCACCAGCTTAACTGAGTGCCCTCTGACCCCTCCTGCAGGTTTAAATACTAAAACATATGAAAGTAACCCAACCCTCTATCTGACTTGAGACCAAAATATGTGAATAAATTATATTCCTTGATTAATGTGAAAGAGTTAATTAAAAAAAAAAAAGCAAGAAGAACAGGTTTAGTCCACACTTCCACTCTTGGCAAGCTGACTGCTGCCCTAAGTCCACTGAGGACTGAATTACTTTCATAGCTCTTAACCCTGTTCTAATTTTACTGTGTGCGTGTCTTTAAAAAGAAAAATTGTTATGATGATGGCTAAAGAAAGCTGAAATCCCTGGGGGAGTGTCATGTGTTCAAATCAGGAAACTGACCACCTTAGTTAAAAGTTAAATGTTTGACATGAACTAGAGTCACAGAAAAATATGATCCAGTCTTTCAGCAAGTACTGTTTATGAAAGCTTGAAAGAACTGAAAGCCCAGTATGATTTATATCCTGGGAGTTGGTATGCAACTTTAAACATGTTCTTTTTTCAAGTTCATCTTGTCATCCGTAGATAAATATAGATTAGGACAAACCAAAATGTATGGGTGGGTACCAAAACCCACAAAACAACTAACCATAATGGAATAGCTTGCCCTTCTATTCAATAGCAAAAACAGCATATTACTTGGTTTAAATAGCTGGTTGGGGTAAAATGAGTATTATTGGACAGGAACACTTAGCCAGTATGATCCAAACAAGTCAAAAAATAGCCAGAGTACAACCACATAAAATAAAACATTGACCAGATTTAAGTATAATTGGTCACCCTCCCATGTTTTCGGATTCCTATTATTATAGCTTTGGAGGTTCTGTAATGTACCTTTGGAAAAAGTCAAACTATTTTACTGGGTTTCTAACCTTTTCACTTTAGTAAGATGATCTGCTGAGAATGTTACTGCATGTAACTAAAAAAATAGAGACACTTTATTCATAGAGGTGCAACAGACACTTACATGACTGTTGATCATCACCAGTGACTCCAGCTTTGTTTGCTCAGTGTATCCACATTATGAAAGCAATAGGAGGGTAGGGCTAACTTTTGTGTATTCAGCCACAATGAGCTATTCTATTTCCAGTATAAAAACAGAATCTAAATAAATATTTATAGCATATCATTGGGGAATATTGACCATAAACATTACACTAGATTTCCAGTTATACTATTTGTATGAGAAAAGCTAGCTTTATTGAGCACACTTCCTTCTCAGAATGAAATATGTATTTAGTAATATTATATGGTATGATAGAGTAGAAATAGGTTCATCCTTATATGGGAAGAGTCCATGTAGCACTCCTCCACCTTGATTTTGTTTTGCACTATATTCTATCCTATATACAGGTTGTTGTGGCCCTCTTTGACCAGGGGAGGGTAGACTTTAAAACCAAACCAAACAAAATCAGAAGGTCTCTTCTATGCCCCCAAGTGACCAGGCTCACTAGTTAGTTCTCCAGAGGTCTTGGAAGGAGATCAGGACCTGGACCTCACTAGGGGGCAGTGTGGTACTCTGGAACTTCGTGCCTTCTAAGTGGCTTCAGGGGACATGTCCCAAACATTAGGGAATTATTATTCATAGCCCACTTGTACACACTGTAAGCCTTGCAAAGCATTTGGGTAACTGCAGAGAAATTCTGCAAAACCTTACAATGAACCTGAATCCTATAGAAATCGGAGACCGCATAAACTTTAACCACATGTATACACACACATACACACACATTCATTTAGTAATTCATGATGTAACTATAATTTTGAAGAAAGGAAGGAAATAATATGTAATTTTCTTTGTTATTTTTCTCTTAATGTTGGCCGCCTTGTTTGTTTCTCCTTAGATTGCAAGATACTTGAGTAGGATTATCTCTTCCTAAATGTTTAGAAAGGGTCTAGCAAAACACAGGCAGTACCATAAAAATGAAGTAAATAATGGCATCCCATTTCAACACTACGGATGTGAAAGTCTATCCAACCTTTTTTCCATGTACTTGTCTCCTAAGCTCAACCATGTTTGAAAACTCCCCTTTAAGTTATCACCAATGACAGCATGTAGATAGCTACTTGCTTTTGGAAATAACCTAGCTATACATAAGCTGTTTGTACCAACTAGTTCAGCTGTAGATGCTTTAGTTCTTTAGTTGGGATATTAGCTAGAAAATATTTTAACACGTAAGCAGGTTTCAGAAGGAGAAATACTGATTACAGAATATTTTAATTACTCAGCAACCCACTGTGATAACAGTTAAGTTAAACCTGAGGAGAGGGAGAAACATACTTCAAAATTTGAAATTGCTTTCCAATTAAATTTTCTGAACAACAGTCACAGACAATCCTTAACGCAGTCCCAGGAAGTAAGCCAAGCATGATAAATGAGGTTGAATTTGGGGAGCACCTAAGAAGCACTGGTTACTCATATGTATGCTTCGGAAAGTTTCACTTTGGTTTATAGAACTTTCTGCATCTTCATAAATTTTTGTTATTTCTACTAACTTTTTTTTACTTCTTTCCCTTTTGTTCTCATTCTTCATGTTTCATGCCCTTTATTTAATTCAATCTAACCATTCCCAACTTTTCCTTCAGACCCACTCCTCACAATCTATACACCTACTCCTCTCTGGTTCCAACTACTGTTTATACCTCCCAACCACCTTATACTTCTAAGTTACCTCTACCCAAAGATGAGGAGGGGCCTTAGCTTTTGCAATGCTACATTATGGAAAGGAGAAAAGGCAATCAGGACTCATAGTAGAGATGACATATTTTATTAGATCAACAAGATTTTTGCAAAAAAAATTCTTTAATTGGAAGCTTTCGGTCACAAACACCCTTAATCAGGCATTGGAGAAGAGATTGTAAAAGTTCTCCTGGGTAGACATGAAAGAATTAAAGAAATTGTTTTTAACAATACTAGTTAAAATAGGTGATATGTAAATATTGGCCACTTTGGCAGTCTCTATACTTACAAAGAATCAGATCATTTCTTAATTAGTTCTCCTTGTTTTATGTTTTTTTCTTTAAAGAGTTATAGTGTCCTTTAGAGGTGGAGATTAATCTAAGTGCCCCTGCCATTCAAACCTTGGGTTTTTTGAGAATGCCAGTACTAACAGAGAAAGATTCCATGCCTCAATATCTGAGTGAGTGTCAGAATCTGGACTACATTATTTAAGCATCTATTATCTGAAGTAAAAAATAATGAAAGATAAATGGCCTAACAGAAAGGACTAAAGAACAGATTGGAATTTCAGGGCTTGGATGCTGTAGTACTGGGATATGGAAATCTCTTTTCATGGTAATCAACTTGTTTTTACCTAGGCTGATATCTGGTAACCTCTGCAAGTGGCATGGTGTATCAGTCCAGTTCATAGAATGTAGGTGCTCATTTGCCAATTTAAATGTTCTCAACACATTATTGCTATATTAATTAATATTAATTTTGCTACATTACTTATCCTTGATTTATTTTACACTCATAATTGTAGATTATCTAATGCTACAGTTGCAGTGTCTTCAACTCTAAGACATCTCCCATATTTTCACAATGCATTTCCCATGTAATTAAAATTAAAATCAAAGTCAGATGTAATAGGCTCAATTTGAGGGTCATATATTCAGTAGCAATACATTTACAGTCTCTTTGGACACTGCTTTCATGCAAATGTTTAATCAAATATTTAATGTAAATGCTTTAAATGTGATATGTACAGAGCCAGCAGTCGAGGAAAAAAATCCTACTAACTAGAGCTACTTGAAAAAATGCCAGACCTATTACACCTAACATTGGCATTTCTTGTAAAAAAGTATTTGACTGTGATAATTGCTGTTTCTCAGATAACCTAGTGATCAGTTTAAGGATGCTGTTCAACCAATCCCTCCTATTATTTCAGATGCTCAGTTAATTGTATTGTTAGGTGGACTACCTTCATAGGAGAGCATTGAGGTTAGGTTCTGAGGCATAGTTTTGCAGTCGGTTTTAATTCAGTACAGTTAAATTCTTAACAGAGTGCACACATTTAACTATTTAAGGAACTAGGGGGCTTTATTTATTACAGGCCAGAAAGCTAAAGCTATTGGATTAGCATCCTTGCCTCCGATTTGAAGGTTGGCATTAATGAGGTGGAAGGAGATTCTACTGGGAGAGAAATGGAAAGCAGTACATAGGAGGATGTTTTAAGGATGTGAAAGAGGGCCATATAACTACTGTGAGATCACTTCGAGTCCTTGCACAGTCCTGTGTAAAATGCATAAAGAATGGAAAACTGAATTTCTAAAAGCAACAAGATTACACTCCTGTGAATGAAGCAAACTGTGGAAGCACAGTAAGCCCAGTTTACAAAAATACTTATTCTAATAGGACACTTAAAAGTAACACCAGGAGGCTCAAATTAAGTATACAGATAATTATTTTCTCCACTAACAATCCTGAATAAGAATCCAAATTCTTCCCACGCATGAAAATCTAGTTGGAATATGTAAGTTAAGAGGAAAGTTCTTTCAAGCAGGTAGAAAAATACCATATTTTCCTAGGATATTTTGTTTAATTTCTCTCAGAAATATCACTTTTTGACTGCCCCGCTCTCTGAAAGAACCCTAAGCCTGAAAGTTTTTGTTTCCAAGAAACAAAAACAATTATAGAATTTGAGGTTGGGGACTTCAGAATTGTTTTCAATAAAATGTAAATG
Organism: Crocodylus siamensis; assembly: GCF_052110815.1. NCBI lineage: Eukaryota > Metazoa > Chordata > Crocodylia > Crocodylidae > Crocodylus > Crocodylus siamensis. The sequence goes on from NC_143403.1 coordinate 30,506,932, forward strand.
ATTGTTCCAAATTTTGTTTTAGTAGTAAAGATATTTTTATTAGAAGAGTTCAAATATTCCTAGACCTAGCTTCATAACCTATTCTCATTTCACTTAAGTATGATTTTTTTATTTTCCCTTTTTTTCTTTACTGACTTCAGAAGACAACGCGTTCCCAATTACTTTATGATGGCTAGGGTAGGTTTTTATTGAGCCAAACTCCCACTGATCTTAATGGAATGTAACAAAAATTAAAACAGAGTAAGGATTTAAGCTTGGTTAATTTGTTTGAACAGAACAAACAAATTAGGGGAAAAACTGTCATCTATAAAAGATTACGTTGTTGAGTACTCTGTAAAATAGGCTAGATTCCTCTGTTAATGTGATCCATTTTTTCTGACTTCCCTTTAAGATTCAAAAAATCTTTTTCATATACAGAAAACAGATTTGACAAAGTACTTGAGAAGCTATCATTAGTCCAATTTAACTTAGACAAACTTTGATTATATAAATAAATTCACCAAAAGTGTACAGGGGGAACATTTCAAAGAAAATATTTTATTGTGCGTCTACCCATTACGTGTATGCTATCTTTCTGTTTTCACTACCAGTGATTCTTTCAGGAATGACATTGAAATGTCTGAAAGGCCTATTTGGCTGGCACTGCTATGAAGTGATTCTCAGAGTGAGGTCAAACTATCTACGGGCAAGCAGGCATTCTAAGGTTATTGGCAGGAAATGGGTATTCACAACTGCTAGTTAAATTATTTTTAAATTTAATGTGCTGGAGAGCCTGGGCAATTGGCCAAATTCTGCTCTCAGCAGCACCAGTGTAAATCCGATGCAATCCTATTGACCTCGGCACTGTAGAAGAAATATGAATCTATTTCTATACCAACATATTGCAGCCTGTCGCATTAGTGCTGTGATCCTGGCATATCCTACATGTAAACAGGGTCAGGATGTGTCAGTTCCTGGATGGGAGACATCTAAACCAGCGGCAAGTCTGTACTGCATCAAAGTGTTCTCAGAGGTTACGTGGCAGTGTGTGGCTGTGTTTAAGATATAATGTGCTTCTTGGAGTTTTTGGAGCATTTGAGATATTAAACCCTGCAGTCTTGGCCAAATTCCAACTCTGTATTCTACTAACCTAAATTACTGCTTTGGTTTCAATTGGATAAGGTATTCCTTGTTTCTTGTCCTAAGCTCTTGTGTTGCTGTATCAAACAACTCAGATATTTAATTACAGGATGGAGTGATTCAAGTGCATACTTTGTATATCATTAAGCTTATAAAGCACTTTGCAATCCTTTGGGATATGTGGAAATATATGTCAGATATTATTAGTCAACACAGATACTTAAATAGAACTAATTAGATATGAAAGAAAAACAAGCAGAAAAAATCTCTTAAATTGCAATTTTATCTATTATATTAACGTTACCGTACCATGTGTACAGAAAGGACACAACTGATGCCTCATTTGAACCTTACCTAATAGCCTTTCAAGCCACTGCAAAGTTGTGAGAAGCTAATATGATTATGTGTAAACCATCAGTACTGAGCTCTGTTGTTTTCACAGAAGGAATGTGATCAATGGTTCATATCTACACAGTCTATTAATTTAAAAAAATCCCGGTTTACAGTGAAACCATATAAATTCCAAAGACCCTGTTCCTCATAACATCATTGCATAGATAAGCATTTTATAAACTATGTCTCTGATCTTGTAAACACATATATGCAAATAACTTTCAGCATTTGTAGGATCAAACCTATGAAACTGATTTGTGACAATTGCTCCCCAAATATAACTGAACTTTGAGGTTAGGTACAGACATTCAAAAGGCCAAAGTGCAATCGATTTAAGTTGCACAGTTTTCTGTAAGTGGTGTAATTTAGATCAGTAGTGCACAGAACAAACATTCGCCTGTTGGGGGAGCAGGCAAATCTTAGACCAGGTTCCAACATTTTTAAACCAGTCTACATGTGCTTAACTACTGTTCCGTTATGGGTATAGACTGGTTTCTGATCCCTTATACCACTAGGCCTGAGTGAACACAGAATCAGATCATTTAAATAGTGTACATTTAAATAGTGTTCACTTAATAGACATTTAAATAGTGTACAATCTAATACTTCTAGTAACATATCTGTAAATGCTTGATTTTGTATTTAAAAACTGAAAAACAATAAAAAAAAATCACAATAACCATATCATCAGTTACTTTCTAATTAAAAACCAAATCAAAATGACAATGCATACATCTAATGTTTGAGTACATACTTATGCACTTGTTAAAATGTTTACAATACTGCATTTTATCTACAAATATTTCTTTACCCACCTGCGATACATCCTTATAGTTCTAATAAATTCATGATGTTTGGTAGGAACTGACCCTATCATAATATTTTATAATTGTAGGCACTATCATTTAAATATTAACTAATTAATGAATAATTTGTACACAAATTACCGGATGAATTTACTGCCCTTTTCTCCTCATAGGATATCTGCAAGCAGTTGCAATTCTCCTTTATTACTTGGCTAATCAAGTTTATTCAACAAATTTAAAAATTCTTTTCCATAAACTGATTACAAGCAGTTTTCAGTGTTAAACATTTAATTTTCAAAATTAAAACTGATAAAAATATTTATTATTCACAGAGAATTGACTGAAATGATTAAATGATTTTTTATTTTTCTATTTTCATTAGAAAAACTTGGCTTTTAATGGCAAAAATAAAACTGAACGCTTTTAGTGTCCCAGCAACTAGAAAATTTTGTGTTAGAAAAGAAAACAAAAAACAAAACAAAACAAAAAAGAAAGAACATTAAAGCAAAGTAGATACTTCCTACAAAAATTACTTTATCAAAATCCCTATTTTCCAACAAAAAAAAATCAGCCCTATTAAAAAGTCAGGTTACTAAGCAGTAACTGGTCAGATAAGCCATATCCTATTTTTCTGTGCCCTCATTAGAAGAGCATACAAACAGTTCTTTCATAGGTGTACTCATCAGTCTTTCTTCTAGATGTTATATTTACTTTTAGGTCAAACAGCATAGCATTGTCTAATAGCCTAACGAGTTCCTCCAAACAGCAGTTTCTATGACAAAACTGGCATAAACAGAGTGGTGTATTAACTAAAGCCATTTCTCTCCAGTGAGGAGGGGACATACACTAACCAAATACCATGCCTGTATTTTAGCATTTTTGCCTATGTGAAATGCCCAGTACATGAGAGTTGAGGCTGTGAAACTGCAATATGCAGAAAATTACATGTTAGCTATCTCCATATAACGGGCTGTCGTTTTTCAGCACAGACCAGTCATTAATCATCCAACAATCATTCATGCATCCTTTAAATGAAGCATTAAACTGTGGCCCTGTCTGTCTGTCTCTGCTGATCATCCAGGTGGAAATTAGAAATCCCAGAGTGCTTTTCAAAAAGAACAAGGGCTAACCTAGGTGACCCTCAATAATAAAAGCAAAAACTGTTTCCATTGTCCACAGCTGTGTGTAAGCTATCACTGAGTACATAATAGGCACCACATTTACCTACACAGTCACAGCATTTAACTCATTCATTTGTAGAGTGGTTTGGGATACCCTGAGTATGAAAAATGTGATGTGAAATCAGATTCTATTATCGTTTACAGAATCTGGACAGATATTCCTCACCAAAAATTGCACAATGTACTGTGATTCATGTTGGCATAACAATCTATGTGACTTGCTTTCATCTCCATTGCAGTGAAAAAAACTTAAACTCTGAGCACACACCAAGAATACTCGGTGGAAGTTACAAAACAAGAGCACATCTTCCCTGTTTGCCAACTCTTGTGTCTCTTCTCTTCAGAGTTAAAGAATGTACAACCAAGTACTAGCACTAACAACATTAACTGAAAATGGTTTTCAAAGGAACCTCAAAATAGGCACTGTTTTACTTGACCTCACAGTAGCATATGATACTGTTTGGCACACTGGTCTGTTTGTAAAAATAGTAGGAGTCCTACCTGCATGGGTGATTGATGTCAAACTACTCCACTGCAACAGACGGTTCAGGGTGCACATGGGTGAGAAGACAAGTACTTGGAAAAGACAGACTAACAGACTGCCTCAGGGATCTGTGCTTGCTCCAACCTTGTACAACCTCTACACCAATGACCTGCTACAAACCCAGTCACAGAAATTCATCTATGCTGACATCATCTACTGTGAATTCCAGGCCCAGAGTTTCTCAGAGCTAGAACACATTCTGAACAGTGAAGTCACAAAGCTGGCTCACTACTGCAAGACATGGCGTCTCCAGCCAAAAATCAGTAAGGTGATTTCCAGTATTTTCCACCTACACGATACCAATTCTGTCTGGGAGCTAAGCATTTACGTGAATGGCCAGAGGCTAAGGCACAAAGCATAGCCTGTCTACCTGGGCATAATGCTAGACCAGACATTGAACTATTATGAACACTTGAAAAAGACAGAATTGAAAGTTAAGATACACAACAACCTCCTTAATAAACTGACCGGGTCATTGTGCAAGAGCCTCAGCCCTAAGTATGTAAGCTCTTGCCATTCTGTACTCTGTGGCAGAGTACTATGCACCAGTCTGGAACTGGTAATCACACACCAAACTCACTGATGTGCAGTTACATTTGATGATGCACATCATCTTGCCTGGAAATCTTTGACCAACCCCTCTACCATGTCTCCTAGTCCTGAGCACATTGTTCCCCCTCATATCCAGTGGAAGTTGAAACTAGCAAGCTACTGGCAATGATTTACACCAATCCAGGCCTACTGCTGTATGACAATCTCTTATATTCACCTGCTGCATATCTATCAGAACAACACCCACTCTCATCCAGACTACCTCACCAAGACTTCATAGCAGAGAGTCTCTGGTATAAGGAATGGAGGTCAACATCACCACCAAACAAGTGCTTTATGACTGATCCTACAGCCTTCCCACCTGGCTTCAACCTGCCACACCATCAATGGGCCTTGCTGAATAGGTTCCAGACAGGGCAAGGCCTGTGCATGGCCAACCTTCACAGTTGGGGGCTTTGCGACAACCTAGACTGTAGCTGTGGCAAAACACACACCGTGTTGCATGTTGTTGATGACTGCCTGCTGACTAGGTTTAGCAGTAGACTACAGGTATTGCACATGGCCACTGAGGATACTATTGCACATGGCCACTGAGGATACTATTGCATTGCTTGGCAATTATGCACATGTTGACTGACAGAGTTAATATTGTTGATTGGCATATTCTGAACTGACTGACTCCCTTTATAGCTGGTCTCACTTTATAGCTGAGAAATGAACATTTCTAAGGGACCCAGCCAAATTCTTTGCTCAATCCACTTTGGTTTTGACATGGTTTTATTGGTTTACTTAATTACAATCCAAGTTATTAATAACATAACAATAAAATTATTCAGACAGGCGAAGTTCTACTTCACTTAAACAAATTATATTTCTAAAGATCTACCTCTTGCCTTTGTCCTAGAAATGTTGGACCAATATGGAAGAAAGCATGATTATATCTGTCGCTTCTTAGGAATACTGGAGTTTTCAAAAGACAGTTTAGAAGAGTAAGTATCTACGTGCTACAGAAATGCAATAAAAGTTGAATATCTAGCTCCATTGGTTCTTTGGAAATCCTAGCTGAAGGCATGAGAAGCTAAAGTTTTAGTTTATGCTGTCCTGCATCAGTGGGCCTGCTAATCTGAGTGAAATTTGTAGGATCACAGGTGATGTTTTTATACCATACCAAATTAGCAGGACAATCAGTAGTAAGTGAGGGAGGAAGAAGTCAAGAAGGATTTTCATCCCAGCTTGAAATTTTGAAAATTCATTTGGAAACCTCATATAATATCTATATAATATCACATAACACTATATAAGATAAAATGGGAGCAGAAGTAGAGGTGACTGTGATTGATGAGGACAAATAGTGATGATATAGGAAAAGTACAAATATGCATTATTTTTCTTGGCTCACATTTCTACAAAGCATAGTGTTGTGTCTGGATACAGAGGGTGGGCGGGGTGGAAGATTCAAGGTGGAAGAGGGAGATTCTAATGTTTTTTATTTGCTTCTGCATCTTTTTTCAAGTTTCTTGCTTACACTGATTGAGTTAGTCCTAATTGTTCCCTGATGTGTACCAGAGGATAAAATTCTGATCTCATTGTAAGGTCCTAATGCTGCAGACTCTAACAATTTCATACACTACACATAGTCAAAGGGACATTGATAACAATGTATTTTGACAATTCATCTAAGCAGAGGTGAAATCAGTGGGACTATTCACATCATATGAAGTTATGCAAGTGCATATATTTACATAGGATTGGGATAGTTAATACAGTTAACTGGTGTGAATGACTGGAGAATTCAAGGAATCAATATGATGCACAGATCTTCATTTCATTTATTATTTTTGCTTTGGCGGGCAAAAATTTTTCCAATGTGCCTACAATGCATGGATACTTACAAAACAAAACGTGAAGGACAATTACTCGCTTCCTTTGCTTTCTGAATTTTTGAACTACAAAGCCAGGAAAAGGGCTTCCCACAAATACCATCTGTGGAAGGTGACACATGTAAAATACAGTGGGAATGGGAAGCTAAAAAAAGCAAGAAAACAAATGAAATCACGCAGAGGCCAAGATGAAATTAGAAAGAAAAGAAATATATATTATCTTGTGTCACCCCAACCAGCCCTTTGTGTCAAAATGGAGTTTGTTTTGCCCACAAAGAGCAAAAGAATAAGGCCTGCAGCTCACCACTTGATACATTGCTTGTTGTTTGACCAGTGATTTATACGTCAGGTGCTTAAGGTATCCGCTCTCAATTTTTTTGCAATTAAGGAGGGCAGGGCAAGGCAGTGACAAACGCTTTTCCTACAGCACTTTTGGCTTTAGCTATTATCCCTTAGATATCTTTAAACTAATTCATCCCTTTTTTAGAACCACAGGTTTGGGTTGATAAATCAAGTGAGACCTGCGTGTGCTGGGAGCTGATTACAGGGTCATTCTTCAGCAGAAATGTTTGACCATAGTTTCCCAACTTCATATTTTATCAAGCAGCTGGTGATGTATCATCACTAATCCAAATGCAAAGTATCAGGAAATAAAAGGAGGCGGCACTGTTTATAATAAATCACTGACAGGGAAAGCCTGACCTTTTCATTTCCTACAAGGTATTTCATTGTTAGACCACAGACAAACAGAATTTTTCATCTGGTGCTTAATATGCATCAGAAGAGAACAAAGGTTTATAAAAGAAGAACAGTAGGGTAGTACCTCCACTAAAGGACACTTATCTTTATATAGATCAAAAGGATAATGCTGTTAATATCACCTTTTCCCTTAAAGGTCTTTTATTTTTGTGATTCGTTCATATTTTAACAAAAAAACTTACTCCCTTGTTTGGAATCCCAAAGGGAGATTTAGATAGTTTTTAAAATATAAGATTTAAAAACAGCTGTTTAAAAAATGTTACTTTTAAGGGGAAATGTGCATCTTCAAAAGCAACTATGAATAACAAAATTTAAATATGCAGAGCATGAAAAGGCACATCTTTCTTTATTCACACTTAACGTTTAAATATTTGAGTAGTTTGTTATTACTGGTGTTAGAGTGGTGCCTATAAAGAGGCAATGTTAGGCTACATAATATACAACCCCAAATTAGAAAGAGTCTCTGCCCTGAAGAGTTTCTAATTTGACAAACACATTTGATATATTTTAGAAAAGACAGACAAAGAGTCGGAGGGAAACCAGTGGAAATTTGACCTGGGTTATGGAGGAGGGTAGTGTGAGGACAGGAAAGGGCCTCAAATCCTAATGCCAGTACAGCACCATGGGCAGAGTCCCACAAAAAGATTTAAATGCCCAAAGTGAGGCTCAAGTGCAAATTTAGGAACCTAAATCAAAAAGTAATTCTCAGCCTATGCTTAACCCATAGGTACATAGATTTTCAACAGTAAATTTTCACATTGGTCTAAAATTCTGCTTTTCCACAGCCTTGAACTGACACAGTCTTAAGCAAGGTTATATAGTTGCAAGCCTCTCATGCCTAAGTCCAATTGAGAATCTAGCCTAGGTGTTCTTTCACTTGTCTCTGCACTCACCTAATACACACACTGACAGGAGTGAGCTCTGCACAAGGGTTTGGGTGTCCTGACCATTTTCATGCAAACCAATGAGGTGATATTGGAAGGTGATATTGCCCTTTTTATGCAGTAACTTTGTAGTTAGGACACTCACTCAGGATGTGGGAGATTTGGGTTTCATGTCCTCTTCAGCTTGTACCTCCTCAGAAAAGATCTGACAATGGAGCTGATAACTAGTCTGTGCAGGGGCACTCTCTAACCCTTCAAATAAATCTGTGCTTCATTAAAAAAAGAAGAGTTCAAAACTAATTGAGTGTAAGATGAAGAATGAACTCATGGAATGGTATCTTTCAGATCAACACTCTCTGCAACTTGATTTGTGCAGGACTTGGTGGTGGTTGGAGACTCCCTTTTGTGGGGGATGGAGGCATCCATCTGCCAGCCTGACCTGTTGTCTTGGGAGGTCTGTTGCTTGCCTGAAGCCTGGATCTTAGATGTCATGGAAGGATTACTGAGACTCATCTGCTCCTCTGACTACTACCCCATGCAGCTCATTCATGTCGGCAGAGGTGAACCTGAGCAGATAAAAAATGACTACAGGGCTCTGGGTACAAAAGTTAAGGGTACAGGGAATCAGGTGGTATTCCCCTCAATCCCTCCCATCAAATATCAATACATGGCTGTGCAGACAATGTTGCCAGCAGGGCTTTGGCTTTGACTACAGGATGAAGAAGGATTGCTAGGAAGAGATGGAATTTGTCTGATGAAGAAAGGCATCTTCACAGACAGGCTCAGTAACCTAGTGAAGAGGCCTTTAAACTAGGTTTACTGGGAGATGAAAACTAAAGCCTTGAGGTAAGTGGGAAGTAGGTGACCTGAAGGGAGCACAAGCAGGAGAGGCAACAGGAGCGGCCTTCTCATTCTTCCTGGGAAAGTCTGCTAATTACCTCAGGTCTCTATACATGAATGCATGGAACCTGGGAAACAAGCAGGAAGAACTGGAAATCTTTGCATAGACACAGGACCAAGACATGATTAGAATAACAGAGACTTGCTGGGGTAGCTTGCATGACTGGAGTACTGTCATGGATAGGTACAAACTGTTCAGGGAGGACAGGCAGGGGAGAAGATAAAGAGTTGTGCTTTATGTAAAACAGCTGTATGATTGCTCAGAACTCTAGTATGGAATTCAGGATAGGGCTGTTGAAAGTCTCTAGGTTAGGGTCAGAGGCAACAAGGGTGATGTGGTGGTGGGTGTCTGCTAGATACCACCAGACCAGGAGGATGAGGTAGATGAGGCTTTCTTCAATCAGCTAGTGGAAGTTTCCTGGTCACAGATCCTCGTTCTCATGGGGGACTTCAACCACCCTGACATCTGGTGGGAGGGCAATACAGCAGTGCACAGGCAATCCAGGAAGTTTTTGATGATTGCTGGGGACAACTCCCTGGTACAAGAGTTGAAGAGGCTAACTAGGAGCTATGTCCTTCTTGACCTGCTGCTCACAGAGAAGACCTGGTGGGGAACACTGGCTGCTTCTACATGTGATGGGGGTTTAGTTCTCCATAAATTGAAATGGTGGGTTTTTAATTGTGATGATTAAAACCCCACCACTTCAATTTAGAGGCTCCGTCACTGTTATAGTGAGGGGCCTGATCCTTTCTTCCCCTCCCCCCCCATGGAGCCTGCCCTCAGCCAGGGGGTGAGCTGCCAGCAGGTGCTGAGCTGCTCAGAGCTAGCACCCAGCCAATTAGTAACCTGCCTGGGTGGCCCTGGGGGACACTGCCACTGTGGAGGGAAGGACCTGGCCCCCCCACAGCTCACATGCCACTGATAGCTCAGCCCCTGCCCATGGGTAGGCTCCACTGGGGGGGAAAAAAAAAAAAAAAAAAAAAAAATGATCAGGCCCCTCGCTTCCCCACCCCGGCAGAGCCAGCCTGCAGCCAGGGGTGAGCTGCCAGCAGGCTGAGTAGCCTCTGAGCTGTGAGAAGGCCTGGTTCTTCCCGCCACAGTGGTGGCATGCACCGAGGATACCTGGGCATGCTGCTAGAAAGCCTTGTGCTGGCTCCAAGTTGAGGCAGTGTCCGGCCCCCTAGCACTACATCCTAGGGGATGCCTCCATCGTGAAGGGAAGGACCAGGCCTTCTGCTGCTCAGAGGCCATCAGAAGCTTGCCCCAGCTATGGGAGAAGCAGGCAGGCTCTGGTGGAAAGAAAAAAAAAGCAGGCTCCTCACCGCTTTTTTGGGGGGCGCGTTTCTTGGTGGAGCCTGCCTGCACTAGCTGCCACTGAGTCACGCAACCCCTGAGCTCTGAGGGGACCCAGTGTTTCTCTCTGTGGCAGTGGTGCCCCCCAGGGCTGCTCAGGTAGGCTGCTAGCTGCACGGGTGCTGCCCCAGCTTGCAGGCAGCACCTAGCTTGTTCCAATGGTACATGGGGCACTGGAAGCCCAGGTGCGCTCAGGGAAGCTCAGGCTTGGTGGGCTTCCAGTGCCCTGTGCAATATCCCTGCCACCTTCTGTGGCTGCCAGCACACCCAGCCGCTCTCCTGCTGCCTTCCTACACTGACCCAGGGGCACTCCAGACTGTTCCCAGACAGCCCCAGGTAGTGAGAAGGTGGCAGGAACAGTGCACAGGGTGCTGGAAGCCTGTCAAGCCTCTTGCCACTTTTTTTTTTCCTGTGGAACATGCCTGTGGCCAGGGAGTGAGCTCCTGGTGGACCGAGCAGCTTCTGAGCTGTGGGGGGCCTGGGGATGGATGTATTAGTGCAATTTGTTATGTGGCAAACTAAAATACATTGGGATGTGTTTTAGTTTGCTAAATAAGAAAGTCATTTAATTCACAATATGTTGCCGCACATGTACAGCATGACAAAATTAAAGTGCAATAAGCTGCCACACGTGTACAGTGTGGCTCAATTAAATGATTAAACAGGGCAATATTATCATGTGTACAAGTGCCCATAGATATGGATGGCAACTTGGGCAGCAGCAACCAGGAGGCGATTAAGTTCAAGATCCTGAGGAAAGGAAAGAAGGAGAGGAACAGAGTAAGGACCCTGGGGAAAAAAGCAGACTTTGACTCACTCAGGGAACTGATTGGCAGGATCCCTTGGGAGGCCAGTCTGAGGGGGAAAGGAGTCTAGGAGAGCTGGTTATATTTTAAAGAAACCTTACTGAGCATGCATGAATAAACCATTCTGATGAACAGGAAGACTAGCAAGTATGGCAGAAGACCAGCTTGGCTCAGCATGGAACTCTTCAGTGAGCTAAAACACAAAAAAGAAGTTTACAAGCAATGGAAACTTGGACAAAGTACTAGGGAGGAGTGTAAGAATATTACTTGGGCATGCAGGGACTAGGCAGCTTCACAGAAATTTAGGGCTGGAAGGGTGCTTGTGAGATCATCGGGTCCAGCCCCTCTGCTCTGGGCAGGAAAGATTGCTGGGGTCAAATAACTCTAAAGTGTGTGTCCAGTCTCTTTTTGAAAATCTCTAGGGTAGGTGCCTGCACCACCCCTGCTGGCAGTGTATTCCAGAGTCTGGTCACATGAACAGTGAATAAGTTTTTCCTTATATCCAGTCTGAAACCTTCTTCTAGGAGTTTGTGATGGTTGCTCCTGGTTTTCCCTTGAGGTGCTTTGCTGAATAGTTGTTTGCCTAGTCCCTGATGCTCTCCCCCGATATATTTGTAAGCTGCCACCAAATTGTCGCCAAAGTCTTCCCTTTTCTAGGCTGAACAGTTCCATATCTGTCAATCTTTCCTTATATGGATTGCTCTTCAGGCCTGTAATCATATGAGTGACTTTCTCTGGACTCTCTCAAGCTTCTCCACATCCTCCTTGAAGTGTGGTGCCCATAACTGGACATAGTACTCTGGCTGCAGCCTCACCAATGCCAAGTAGAGTGGGAGAGTAACTTCCTTAGTTTTGTTTTATATGTGTCAGTTGATGCATGCCAGTGGATTGTTTACTTTGTTCACACTGGCAGCTCATATTCTGCCACACTCATATTTTATGGTCATTTATGACCCCCAGGTCCCTTTCAGATGTGGTACCAGCTAGTGTAGCACCACCAAGTCTGTAAGTTTGTTGTGGATTTTTCCTCCCCAGATGGAGCACTTTATACTTCTTAGTGAACAGCATCTGATTCTGGTCAACCCATTTAACTAATCTGTCTAGGTCTTCCTGGATTGTCAGCCTACCTGATGTGTGGCCACAGTTCCCCACAGCTTAGTGTCATTGGTCAATTTGGCCAGTGTGCTTTTCAACTCCACATCCAGACCTTTGATGTAGATGTTGAAAAGCACTGGTCCAAGTACCAAACCCTGGGGGACTCCACTGGATACCTTCCACCAGGTCAACACAGATCTGTCTATTAATACTCTCTGGGTCCAAAACTGCACCCAGTTTCCCATCCACCTGACCAGTGAATTGTTGAGCCCATAGTCCTCTAGTTTTACCTTGTGAGCCTCACAGCAAGTCAAAGGTCTTCCTAAAGTCCAAGTAAATGACATCAACCTGATCTCCCTTATCCAGGTGGCAAATAACCTGGTCATAGAAGAAAACGAGTTTAGTCAGACATGACTAAACAATACTGGCTGTTGTCCAGAATTTTGCCTTCTACTAGCTTATTGCATATGGTCTCCTTGAGAAATTTTTTGAAGATTTTCCTGGGATTGAGGTCCGGGTCATCAGCCTATAGCTCCCTGGGTCCTCTCTCGTCCCCTTCTTGATGATGGGTACAACATTGTTCATTTTCCAGTCTTCTGGGACCTCTCCTGAGCACTGTGAATTCTCAAAGAGGTTCACCAGCAGTGTTGCAATTACTTCAGCTAGTTTTTTCAGCACTCTCAGATGGAGTTCATCTAGTCCTGCTGATTTATAGGTATCCAGCCTCTCTAGCTGTTCTTTCACCAGCTCAACATTGACTGTTGATAGGTGATCACTAATCATCCCTACTGTGACTATTCTGTGTCATATTTGCATTTGGCAGGCTATTACTCTTAGACTGGTAGAATACAGATGTGAAGTACTCATTCAGGAGTTCAGTTTTCTCCTTCATTTCAATGATCAGATGTCCAGCTGCACTGAACAGTGGTCCCATGTTTCCACTGGTTTTCCTTCTGTTACCCATGTACCAATAGAAGGACTTCTTATTGTCCTTGATTTTGGTTGCTAACCTGAATTCAATCACTGCCTTTGCTTTTCTAATCTGCCCCCTACAGGTATGGGCCAATCTGCATTTGAGCCAGCAGTGTGATGCTGTAGTCAGTAGGGCAAATACTACTCTGGCATGCATCAACCGATGCATCTCCAGCAAAACCAAGGAGGTGATTCTTCCACTCTACTCAGCACTAGTGAAACCACAGCTGGAGTACTGCATCCAGTTCTGGACACCACACTTTAACAAGGACATGGACAAGCTTGAGAGTCCAAAGAAGAGCCACTCCATCAGAGTCTTAGATAGCAAGCCATATGAGGAAAGGCTGAGGGATCTGGGACTCTTCAGCATGAGTAAACGAAGGCTGAGAGGGGACCTAGTAGCAGCTGACTGCTACACTAGGGGAGTACATCAAGGGCTCAGTGAGCAACTGTTCACTAGGGCACCCAAGGGGAAACCAGAAGTAATGGCCACAAACTCCTGGAAGATCAATTCAGGCTCAATATGAGGAAAAACTTCTTCACATTCAGGGTGCCCAGACTGTGGAATAAGCTCCCACCAGAGGTGGTGCAATCACCTACCCTGGAAATCTTCAGGAGGGGACTAGACAGTCATTTTGCTGGGAATCACCTGACCCCCAGTTATCTTTCCTATTTGGTGCAGGGGTCTGGACTCAGTGATCTTCCAAGGTCCCTTTCAGCCTTACAATCTATGAATCTATGAAACTTATGTAGTTCTCCTTCAGGCCTATTCCTAACTTTCATTGTTGGTAAGCCACCCTTTTTTTCCCCAGAAGATCTGTGACTTCCCTATTGAGCCAAGATGGCCTCCTGGCCTTTGTGCCACCTTTTTTGCATACAGGTATGGGCAACTTCTGTGCACCAAGGATCATATCCTGAAGGAATGACCACTCTTTGCCCACACTTTTCCCTGAGGTCCATGATCCCATAGGGCATTACTCACTAAAGCCCTTAGCTTATTGAGGTCAGCTTTCTTGAAGTCAAGAATTTGTACCTTACTGACAGATTTCCCAGCCTTACAATGGACAACGAAAGTGAGTGTTGTGGTCACTGTCACCTAGGTTACCCTCTATCTTCAGATCAAATCACCAGGTCATCCCCCTTGGCCAAACTAAATCTAGGAGGGCATTTCCTCTGGTGGTCCTGTATACTTCCTGAGACAGGTAGAGCTCATTGATACAAGTCAGGCATCTATGCAACCAGTCAGATCTGGCCGAGTTGAAATCAGGAAGACTCAAGTGCAACTGGAATTGCAGCTAGCAAGGGATGTGAAGGGTAACAAGAAGCGTAGGTCCCTTACTGAATGGGAGAGGCAACCTAGCCAGAGATGATGCAAAAAAAGCTAAAGTACCTCAGTCTTCACAGGCAAGGTCAGCTCCCAGACTACTGCACCTGGCAGCACAGTTTGGGGAAGAGGTGAGCAGCCAACAGCGGTGAAAAAACAGGTTAGAGACTATTTAGAAAAGCTGAATTTGTATGGTCCACACGGCCAGATGCAATGCACTCTGATGTGACTGCAGAACTGCTCAGCATTATCTTTGAAAACTCGTGGCAATTGGGAGAGGTCCTGGACGATTGAAAAAGAAAAATATAATGCCCATGTTTAAGAATGGGAAGGAGGAGGATCTGGGAAACTACAGACTTGTCAGTCTTACCTCAGTGCCTGGAAAAAATCATGGAGCAGGTTCTCAAGGTATCCATTTCTAAGCACTTGGAGGAGATGGTGATTAGGGACAGTTGACATTGATTCACCAAGCACAAGTTATGAATGACTAACCTGATTTACTGCTATAATGGGATGACTGCTGTATTTCACAGTGTATAAGTTGGGTTTTTAAGCCAAATTTTTGGGTCTTAAAAATCACTCAACTTATATGCCATGCCACATCAAAAAATTGGACGTGGGGCTGGACTCACTGCTCAGCTGGTGCAGCCCATCCACTGTGAGCAGGCCACACTGGCTGGGGATGGGGCCATACCAGCTGAGTGCTGAGCCCAATGTCACTCACAGGGGATGAAGCAGTGGCAGCCAAGCACTGAGCCCAGCCCTTTCCCCGTTGTCATCCCCTGTGAGTAACTCTGGGCTTATAGGGGATAGGGCCTAGCTGCAAGTGGCACCAGTCTTGGTGTTCAGCAGCACTGCTCCCAGCAGACAGGGCCAGGCTTGGTGCTCAGGTGGCATGGCCCCATCCTCTACAATCCCAGTGCTGCTTGCAGGAGACAGGGATGTGGTCAGGCTTAGTGCTGACCTGGTACAGCCCCATCTCCCCTGTGGGCTGTGCTGGTGTGGCTCAGGCAGCACCACTCACAGGGGATGGGGACGTACCATCCAAGTGCTGAATCCAACCCTGTCCCCATCCTCTGTGAGCAGCACTGGGCTCAGCACCACTCACAGGGGATGGGGACAGAGACAGGGATAGGGACAGGGACGGGCTCTGTGCTTGGCTTAGTTTTTGGGCCCCCACTATAGAAAGGATGTAGACAAATCGGATAGAGTCCAGCAGAGGGCAACAAAAATGATTCAGGGCCTGGGGAACATGACTTCAGAGGAGAGGCTGAGGAAACTGGGCTTATTTAGTCTGGAGAAGAGAAGACTGAGAGGGGATTTAATAACAGCCTTCAACTACCTGAAGAATGATTACAAAGAGGAGCTAGACTTTTCTCAGTGGTGGCAGGTGACAGAACAAAGAGCAACAGTCTCAAGTTGCAGCAAGAGAAGTTTAGTTTAGATATTAGTGTGGGTGGGTTGGGCAATTTTAGGTACATCTCCCCCTCTGTACATGCCTCCCACAACTTGGATGAAGAAGAAAAAGGAAGGGAATTTTTGCCTTTTGATGTTGGACATGAATAACTGCCGCCCCAATGTTATATGCTCAAAATGTTAATTTATTTGATCAATTAAAGAGATACAGTAACTCTAGTCTCATCAGTTACTTCACTGATGAGGGTAGTCTGGACTGTAGATTTGAAGTTTCCACTTCAGAACACCCAGATACTTTGTAACTGTTTGTTGCCACCAATTGCCTCATTAGCAGGAGGCATCTGCAGCGTCTTTTATTCTTTAGGCTTGTCTCCTGCTGTGAGCAGCCCCCTGCTGCTCCCTCTCAGTCTGTTTCACCGCCTTCAGCGGCACACATTCAGGACTGGTTCTGGGGGTTGATGTCAATTCCTGTCCCTCTATATACACCGTGGGATCCTATTTCACTCTTCACAGCCTCCCGGCTGATCCTCCTCCCAATGCCTTTGTATTTCCCATACTCACCAATGCCGTCACCAGTACAGAGGTGATACTCTTTTCATAGCGGACCTGCTGAGCTTCCCGGTGTCCTGCACTCCTGGTGTCTTCTCCAGCTACAGGCTGGTCCTGTGGTTTTCTCCCTGGAGTCTCAGAGACTCTTCCTCCATCTTCTTGTGTCCAAATGCAATCAGTGTTTTCCTGCCACTGGCTTTTATGCTGGTTTTGGTGAGCTAATCACCTGATCTTCTCTCAGGTGTGTAAGTGCCTCCAGCTGGCAGGGTTCATCTTCAGGTCAACCCTGCCTGATTTTACCTAAGTAACAGGACTCCTGCCTGAGCCCGTTACAATTAGCAAAAATTTTCCCATTAGGACTAGGGACAGACATTCAAAAAGCTTGAGCCTGAATTGATTCAATTTTTGCAGGTTAGTCTAACCTGGCTAAACTAAATCACTTTGTAACTGCACAGACATCCAGCCTAGAAGCTGGGTGGTGCTAGAGCAGCCCTCCTTTCCCTTCCACAAACTGAGCTGAGGGGGCATGGTGGGGCTAGACCCCGGCAGAATGCTTTGATCAGGGTGAAGTTCTCCCCACTTCTACCCAGCCCAGCAGGAAACTGGTAAGTTTTTATCAGCCCTAACTCAGTGTTTATCACCTCATTAAAAAAACAGAGACATTACCAGCTACTAGTTGATTATACCTTTGTCCCGTCTGCCACAGCATGGTCAGTAGCCAGCATGTGGTCTGCTAGCTAATGTTGAGAGGTGTCTGTAAGGCAGAGGGGATGGGGAGAGGAGAGGTGGGGAGCAGGGATGCCTGCAGTCTTGTGCCAATCTGCAGCCAGGGAGCAGAGGGGAGGGGCCAGCTCTGCTACCAGCTGAAAGAGCATGCTGGGATGCTAGGGGCGTTTGATTTAACTTAAATCAGCAAAGGGGCTGGGACAGACATTGCATAAACTGGTTTGACCCAAATCAGTTAAGTTTGATACTACATTCAACTAAGTTTATCTCAAACCTGTTTAAGCCATTTTCAGACTGGCTTAGGTGCACTGAACATCTGTTCTGTTACAGGTTTAAACCAGTTTCAGATCACTTAAACCAGTTTCTGTGATACGTCTGTCCCTAGCCCAGGTGGGTAATAAAACTGGAACAGATTACCCATAAAAGTTGTGGAATCTCCATCTCTGGAGGTTTTTAAGACCTGGGAATACAAAACCTTGGCTGAGATGATTTAGTTGGGGATGCTCCTGTTTTGAAAAACAGGGTTTAGACTACATGACCTCCTGAGAATCCTTCCAATTCTAATTTTCTATGATTCTATGATTTTGTGACTTCCCCATTGTAGAATGCAAATATATCTTTATAAGCATACATTTCAAAATACGGCATTCTCCACTAATAATAGGTACAAGCAAGCTTAAGGAATTTTGAGTGGAAGCCTTCTGAAAAAGGACAAAAGCTTGTTTTTCTGCAGAAATGCAGATGGTAATGTCCCAGCTTTTGGGCATTTAGTCATTTATCATGAGCTTGAAGTTTACTTCAAAGATCAAGGGCATTATGACAGAAGATGACTTCACTGGCAAATTTCCTTTTTTGCCAATCCTAACTTCTCACAAGCTTTCTGTGGTAAGCCTTACCAATTTGACTACAAGAACTGTAGGAACCTTGTTTCTCTAGTAGTGACACCCAACCATAAAGGGGCAAAGCAGCAAAACAATTGTTTATTTGTGGCTCTACCTTTTTGCCTCAGCCTGCAAAGTTGGCCAGACATATGTAGTGTTCCCTGAACTCTATAGACACAGAAGCTATGGTAGGATGAGAGATTTCGTCCCTATCCATTGCACATTTTCTAGGATTTTTTCTTGGAATGGTGTGTCTCCAACTTCACCCCCATAAGGGGCTCTAGCTCAAAGCCTTTGTTCAGCCTTAAGTGTTTTTTTTTTTAATTCACCAGTCTCTTAATGTATTAAACCATCATTAGCTACTTGTTCTCCTCTCACACAAAACAGGTTTAGAAAAATCTATTTTACTGAGAGCTAGTATATCTAATTTGTAAGAATTCACTAAAGCTTGTCAGTCACACTAAAGCATTTAATCATCTGTGACATTAAAATAAAGCACTTTAAAACCTTTGGCATGGAGTGCTTTTGTTAAGAAAGTACAGTAATGGTATTCACTCAGTTGGTAACAGTGAACAAAATGGCAAAGGATAAGTCTTAACAAAATATGGTCATTCTTATAACTCTTTCACACTGATCTAAGCTGAAAATCTTATATGTTCCTACAAACAACAACATATTCTCATTGTAGTAATTCCTATGTTTCTCTTTACTATAATCTGTTGCCATGAGGGAGAAGGATATAACAACATGGGGACAGACACTTGTTATATGACTGATGACTGGGGGTTGGTTCATTCATTCCAGTTTGATTTTGCTTTTGGATTATGAGGCTGATGGTTATTTTTTTTCCCTTCTGTTCACAGGAAGCACAGTAAAGATGGAAAATTAATTGTATTGTATTGTATTGTTAAATAAAGCACAAATTCGAAAGTGAACAGCATAGAAATATGGAGAGACTAATTCGCTGCAGCCCTCCATATTTGTGCCTCAGCTCTGTGCCCCAGGGCATGCCCCTGCACATATGGTCCAGTGTGCAGCAAACTGTCCCAGGTGAGGTAGGGGAGACTGACCCCAGCAGCCTTAACTGGGGTCCCGGGGGCCTCCCAGGGCAGCAGTGGCACTGATCCAGATGTATGAAGCCTGGATGGCAGCCAAGGCATGGCTCTGGATGACCGGGCTCTGTTTCTGGCAGCGCACACTGCTGCCATGTACACCATGCCACTTTTTTTGCAGTGCTTTCTTGACACCAGCATCTTTTGGTGTCAAATTTTGGTGCTGCACTGCTAATTAGCAGCATGGCAATTGGAGGCATGTGAGCTGCAGGCAGTTTGCAGCACCTCAAACAACTCTGAGCACTGCAAACCATACTGCATGCTTGTCTGGATGTGCCCCAGAAGCTATAAAGATTGTGCTTTTAGGTGTTTATAGCTCAGTTAAGATAGGACTCAGTGCTCATGGAACCTCAGCTGAAATTTCTAGGAGTAACCCTCCTATGTTTAAAGTAAAAATAAGAATTGGTGGCAACTATTTTAACTCAATTTTGAGAATAGTACTTTAAGGCTATAGATCATTTACATGTAGATGCTTTAGCTAAACCTGTATTTCATTATTAAAAATGACTGCTACTTTCTCCAGTAGTTCCTTGTTGATTTTGAGTCTATGGCCTTCACCTCCCACTTTTTTGAGAAACAGTCTTATTTCATTATGAGAGAAGCTCATAATCCTTTTTAAAGTCAGCTATTGCCAAGGAATTTGTTAGAATAAGGTGTTCTGTGGCAGATAACAAGCATTATAATTTCACTGCAGGATCAATGAAAAATTATCTGGACTAATAGGGAACAAGCACTTCATGTAAACTTACTGGGGATGAAAACTGTCTGTTATATATTTGTACAGTGTCCTGTCCAGGTATAATGGGATTGCAATCACTCTAATATAAATCTGAAGTGTTAATTTAATGGCAAACACTTCAGAATTTTACAAAAATAGAAAATACACAGTTGTGCTGAAAATATATTAAACTTAATGGTAAAATACCTACATGACCTATTATGCATGAAATATAGGTTTTCATGAGGTTAGTGAAAGGGCTGTGTGAAGCTTCAGGTGACGATTCGATTCAGAAAAGATTTGGCCTAATTTGGTGGCCAAATCTCCAAATCCGAATCGAATCAGGGAATCAATTTAAAGGTCTGAATCGATTCAAAGCTCTCCAAATCTTTGGAAAAGATTCAGAGAGCTTTGATGATCTGGGCAGTCCCTGGTGACTCAGCAGGGAGCTGCAGCCACTCTGAGCTGGTAAGTACTAGGGGGAGGGCTGGGGGAGGGGACCATGAGGGGAACCCCTGTCAGCCCCCCCACCCCATCATTCCCCCAGCCCCCACTGGACCCAGCTCAGTACTTTAAATAAAGCCCTGGTGCTCACTGGGTACTGCTGGGCAAGGGGGGTGATGCCTGCTGCCCCCCACTACCCCTCACTTCATGGGGGGCTTTGCATGAGCCCCCTGACACTCCCCTGCGGGTGCCCTGCCTGGACCATCTCTGGCCTTTTAAGAAAAAAAAAAAACCACAAGAAAAGCTCCGGGACTCACCACCCCAGCAACGGCCTCAGGGCTTCTGGGGGACTGTGGAAGAGCCCCCGCCATGTGGTGTGGGGAAGCAGGGGGCAGCAGGCATCCCCTCCTCGCTGGCAGGAGCAGTGGGTCCCAGAGTTTTTTTATTTTTTTGTTTTTCTTAAAAGGGCCAGAGCTGGCCTGGGCGGGGCACCTGTAGGAGGCTGGGGGCTCAAGAGGAGGTCGGGGGCTTGTGCAGAGCCCCCCATGCAGTGTGGCACAGTGGGAATCTCCCCCCCCACCCTACACCTGGCAGCACCTGCTGATTCGGGGCTTTTTTTTTGTTTGTTTTTTAAACAAGAGCTGGGAGCTGGGGCAGGCAGGACAGCCATTGCTGGGCTGGGAGAGCAGGCAGGGGATGGGCCTGGCTGATTCGGATATTTGGCAGCAACCGAATCTCTGAAACAGATTCAGCTGAATCAATTTGGGACAGTGATTCGAATCACCAAATCGAATTACTGTCACCTGAATTGGCCGAATCCAAAGCGAATACTAGCCACTTCGCACAGGTCTAGTTAGTGAGCCAGAGAAAAGCTGCTATGGTGTAATACATGTGAGCTATAGGGAAACTCAAAGAACAAAGTAGTTGTAACAGCAAGATAAACCATCTTAAAAGTTATATCACCCTTAATTCAATCACTCAGATGGCATCTATGAAACTTTTGTTGTAAATTACAGTATCAAATATATAGAAAATACACCAAGCAAAGAGTTTGTATGCAATATAACTTATGCATATATATACATATACATGCGTAGATGTATGCAACTTTATTAGTGCTCTAATTTGCTTTTTGGATCACACCGCCTCCATTTCTGCTGATGGGAGTTCTGTTCACTTACTGAGCAAAGAATAAACTGTGTAATTCTCAAATTACAATCCTTTCTGCAGTAAATGTGAACACCTTTTCCTCTTAATTCAATTTGTCTCCCTGAGAAGGTCCCTCATAGGACACAAGTCACTTTGTAAAAGACACTTCTCTACAACAACTAAAAGAAGAATTCTTCCTTTCTTTCTCTTTTTAAAGCATTCAATAACAAGTTTAGGGTAAAACAATAATATTCAAGAAATATCGCATGGAAGGAGCAAGACAGATTGCTACCAAGTTCTATATTACTTTAATTCAAACAAACCACTGATAGATTATCACCTCCAATGCTGAAACTGGGATACAGAATTTCATATTCCATGTAAAGCCAAGGGCAGCTTTTCTGAGGTAAAGATATACCTATTCTAAACCAGACTAGCCAGTCAGTGACAAATGCCTTTTCTCACCAAACCAAACTAAGAAAACTTTCTAGATTCTATTTTCTATCAGGAGAATTGCCTTCCCAGAGGGCTATGAGCCCGAGTATAAACTGACTCTCAACCTCAAACACACTCAGGTAGGTTCTTGAGTGGTGAGAGACACGCAGGTGAAGCCCGAAGCCCCCCAGACACCCCCTCAGCAGCCGCCGAGCCCCCAGCCGACCCCCAGCAGCCGGAGGTAAGCGGGCTCATGGTGGGAAGGGGTTAACTCCTCGCTTGCTGGGAGGAGGCCGCTGCCTGGTGCCAGGCTGGGTCAAGCCCCCGCCCAGGCCCCTACTTGGCCCAGCCCCCCAGGGAGCCCCGCGACCGGAGCCGCGCAAACAGGCTGCGTAAACAGGTGCTTGAGTTAGCGCGGAGTTCGCGCAGGGGAGGGCATGGGAGGGCACGAGACCCTGCCTGCGACCCCCCCCAGCCATAGTCAGCCCCAGCCGTAGCCAGCCTACCAGAGGCATGACACGGATGGGCACGCGCCGCACCCCTCGGGTGCCCTCGGGCTCTACGGCCCCTCCACTGGGCACCGCAGAGACGGCCACCCAGACGGAGCCCGTGGTCCCGGGCTCCACGCAGATGGAGCCCCTGGCTCTTGGCTGCGGGGGCTGCCTGTCCCTTTTTCAGGCTCTGGGGCCCGGGAGCATGGCCTCCTCCCCTTGCGGGGTCTGCTCCCTACTGGGGTCTCTGGCGCACCAGCTGGAGGAGCTCCAGGCCACAGTCCAGAGACTGCGTGCCATCAGGGACTGTGAGCAGGAGATAGACTCCTACTGTCAGGCCCTTCTCCCCCGGGAGCCGCAGGGGAGAGCTCCGTCTCCCTCCGTGACTAAGGAGGACTCTGGGACCTCCCGCTCTGCCCAGTCAGGGGCATGGACCAAGGTGGTCAAGGGCCCCAAGGCCCGCCGCACCAAGGCCCCTGCCCCGCCGGAGCTTAGCAACAGGTTCGCACCTCTTGCAGCCCCAGCACAGCCCATGCAGTTGCCAGCTCCCGCAGGCAACCCAGGCTCGACCGCAGCTACTGGCCCCGCTCTCCCCAAGACAAAGCGTAAGGTGTTTGTTGTGGGAGACTCCATCCTGCGGGGGACTGAGGGGGCAATCTGCCGCCCCGACCCCTTAGCCCGGGAAGTCTGCTGCTTCCCGGGGGCCCGCATCCGAGACATTGCGGAGAGGATCCCGCAGCTCCTCCGGCCCACAGACCACTACCCTATGCTCCTTATTCATGTGGGCACCAACGACATGGCTTGGAGCACCCCCAGCCAGGTCATGAGGTGCTACAGGGAGTTGGGAGCGGGGCTTAGGGGTCTGGGAGCTCAGGTGGTGTTTTCCTCGATCCTCCCAGTCTCGGGCTATGGGCTGAGGAGGGAGAGGAGGATCCACGCGGTGAAACAAAGACTGCGGCGCTGGTGTTATCGGGAAGGCTTTGGCTTCCATGACCACAGCCCGCTCTTTGGAGAGAGAGGCAGCGAGCTGCTGGGAAGAGATGGCCTCCACCTCTCTCCCCTGGGGAGGAGGCTCTTCTCAGCCAGGCTGGCTGACCTGCTTCACCGGGCTTTAAACTAAGCCCGCTGAGGGATGGGGGGACTACTGCCCCTGCTGGCCCGCTGAACAGCCCTTGCAAAGCCAGCGGACCAAGGCACTTAAGGGGGCACTTAAGGGAGCTCACCCCTGCCCCAGCCCTGGCACAATCTGTGGGCAAGGCAAGAGCCTCCAAGGGCACACTTGCCTGCCTGTACACTAATGCCAGGAGCCTGGGCAACAAACAGGACGAGCTCGTCCTCCTGCTCAGTGCAAAGAAATATGATGTCATTGGGATAACGGAGACCTGGTGGGACTCCACCCAGGACTGGACCACGGGTATAGAGGGCTATGCCCTATACAGGAGGGATCGTGTTGACAAAAGGGGCGGGGGTGTAGCTCTCTATGTGAAGGAAAGCTACATGTCCCTGCAAGCTGATGTTGGCAACCGGCATGGACAGCTAGAGACCCTCTGGGTAAAAATTCGTGGGGAATTCGGCACAGGGGACACAACGGTGGGAGTCTACTACAGACCTCCCACTCAAAGTCCTGAGCTTGACCAGGAGTTCGCCCGGG
Source organism: Crocodylus siamensis (assembly GCF_052110815.1). NCBI lineage: Eukaryota > Metazoa > Chordata > Crocodylia > Crocodylidae > Crocodylus > Crocodylus siamensis. The sequence continues at coordinate 30,531,073 of NC_143403.1, forward strand.
AACTAACTGAGGCCGCTTGCTCCAGGACCTTGGTTGTCATGGGTGACTTCAATTACCCAGACATCTCCTGCGAAGATCACTCAGCTAAATCTGAGCGGGCGCAAAGCTTTCTCTCGTGCGTGGATGACCTCTACCTGACTCAAGAAGTCTATGGGCCAACGAGAGGCAAAGCGCTGCTTGACCTGGTACTGGCTACGGGGGATGACCTAATCGGCGACCTAGTGATTGATGGGAAGTTGGGTGACAGCGACCACGAGCTGATCACCTTCACCATCCGCCGTAAAGCTGGCAAGTCAGTCAGCAACACAGAAGTCCTTGACTTCAGAAAAGCCGACTTTGATAAGCTCAAGAGGCTAGTCGGTCAGGCCCTCAGGGACCATGACCCCAGGGAGATGGGAGTTCAAGAAGAGTGGTTGCTTCTCAAGGAAGCGATCCTCAGTGCACAAGCTAAATCTATTCCAACATGGAGGAAAGGCAGCAAGAAGGCACAGCAGCCCCCCTGGCTCTCCAGAGACCTAGCGGACCTACTGTGGCTAAAAAGGAAAGCCTACAAAGGATGGAGGACGGGATTCACCTCCAAGGAGGATTACTCCGCGCTGGTCCGGTCCTGCAGGGAGCAAACCAGGAAAGCCAAGGCTGCAACTGAACTCCAACTAGCTTCAGGCATCAAGGACAACAAAAAGTCCTTTTTCAGATATGTGGGGAGCCGGAGGAAAAACAAGGGCAATGTTGGACCCCTGCTAAACCAGATGGGGCAACTGACAACTGACGCCCAGGAAAAAGCCAACCTATTAAATAGGTACTTTGCGTCAGTCTTTCATCAGTCACACGGGATGCCCATGCCTGCTATGGGACAGGGAAATCTGGGTGAGGGGAATCCCCTACCCTCCATCAATGCTGACCTCATGAAGGAACACCTTGAGAAGCTGGATACCTTCAAGTCAGCTGGCCCTGACAACCTGCACCCCAGGGTACTCAAGGAGCTGGCGAGCGTCATAGCCCAGCCCCTGGCACGGATCTTTGAAAACTCCTGGTGCTCTGGTGTAGTGCCCGAAGACTGGAAGAAGGCCAATGTGGTGCCGATCTTCAAGAAAGGGAGGAGAGTGGATCCGGCTAACTACAGGCCCATTAGCCTGACTTCTATCCTGGGGAAGATCTTGGAAAAGTTTATTAAGGAGGCCATCCTTGAGGGACTGGCCCAGGCTAGCATTCTAAGGGACAGCCAGCACGGGTTTGTTGCGGGTAGGTCTTGTTTGACCAATCTCATTTCCTTCTATGACCAGGTGACCTATCACCTGGACAAGGGAGAAGAGATTGATGTCATATATCTTGACTTCAAAAAAGCCTTCGATCTGGTATCCCACGATCACCTCTTGGCCAAACTGCCCAGTTGTGGCCTTGGCTCCACCACTATCTGCTGGCTGGGAAATTGGCTTCGTGGTCGGACCCAGAGGGTTGTGATTGATAGCAGTCACTCATCATGGTGCCCTGTGACCAGTGGGGTCCCTCAAGGCTCTGTCCTAGGACCCATACTGTTCAACATCTTCATTAATGATGTGGACATTGGAGTTAGGAGTGGACTGGCGAAGTTCGCCGATGACACCAAACTTTGGGGCAAAGCATCCACGCCAGAAGATAGGCGGGTGATCCAGGCTGACCTGGACAACCTCAGCAAATGGGCAGACGAGAACCTCATAGTGCTTAACACCGAAAAATGCAAGGTTCTCCACTTTGGGAGGAAAAACCTGCAGCACCCTTATAGGCTCGGCAGTGCTACGTTGGTTAGCACTACAGAAGAAAAAGACTTGGGGGTCATCATTGACCACAAGATGAACATGAGCCTGCAATGCAATGCTGCGGCTAGTAAAGCGACCAAAACGCTGGCTTGCATCCACAGATGCTTCTCGAGCAAATCCCGGGATGTCATTCTCCCCTTGTACTCGGCCTTGGTGAGGCCGCAGCTGGAGTACTGCGTCCAGTTTTGGGCTCCACAATTCAAAAAGGATGTGGAGAAGCTTGAGAGAGTCCAGAGGAGAGCCACACGCATGATCAGAGGTCAGGAAAACAGATCTTACGATGACAGGCTGAGAGCCATGGGACTCTTTAGCCTGGAAAAGCGCAGGCTCAGGGGTGATCTGATGGCCACCTATAAGTTTATCAGGGGTGACCACCAGGATCTGGGGGAACATCTGTTCACCAGAGCGCCCCAAGGGATGACGAGGTCGAACGGTCACAAACTCCTGCCAGACCGTTTCAGGCTGGACATGAGGAAGAATTTCTTTACTGTCCGAGCCCCCAAGGTCTGGAACAGTCTGCCAGCGGAGGTGTTCAAGCACTTACGTTGAACACCTTCAAGAGTAAATTGGATGCTTATCTTGCTGGGATCCTATGACCCCAGCTGACTTCCTGCCCTTTGGGCAGGGGGCTGGACTCGATGATCTCCCGAGGTCCCTTCCAGCCCTAATGTCTATGAAATCTATGAAATCTCTTCCAGGCATCAAAGACAGAAAAGAAAAAAGCAGGGAGACTTACTCAGCTTCTCATTTTTCTTCCCTCCACTTTCAGCCTCTGCGCCCACCCGCCACTCCTCCTCCAAGCTGCATCCTCCAAGACCTAAGGTGGGGAAAGCAAAGAGGTTGAGTATTGGAAAGAGCTGTACTTCCAACTCCATCACTTTCTGTCTCCTTCATTTTAGGGAGAGGAGTGCTGAGGACAAAGTAAGGAGACTGAATTGCCTCTACTTGAGGTGGCCTTAAACACTTGTCAGCTTCACTTTCTCCCAGCTGGAAGCCAAACAATTCTGTTTTGGAGCTCCACAGACCTGAATTATTCTTGAAATCCCTTGCCACAGGAAATTGACACAACCCTTTTTTGGACTGGAAATTTTTCAAAAAATTGCATTTTTGCCTGGGAAGGGATCTCTGTTTTCCAGCCAAGTGCTGTAGTACTACTCTCAAGTGCTTGGGTAGAAGCAATATTTTCACTAGTGCAAATATTGCTACTCTTATTTGTTCTACCTCTGAGGTATCTATACAAGCTGTTAGGTTCTTCCTCCTCAAGGATAATATGAGGGCAACTGCTCACCCTAAGATAAAGGAGAGAGAAGCCCCTGGAAGATGGACTTGGAAGAACAGCTCTTTCCTTCAGGTGACATCCTGTGTCTGTTATAGGTTTTGAGCTAACTTGCTCTGACCCTTGCTTGCTGTTCTGTAAAATAACTGTCCTTATACAGTCCAGCACTCTACCAAACCTAGCCAGTTTAGTGGGAGTTGGACTAGTTGAGGCTCCCTAAAAAGCAACATGTTACATACACACACTTGCGTGCACACACACAAACACACACACACACACCTGCACAAACATATCTCCACTGTCCCCACTATCCCCTGCTGTGCCCAGAGGCCCCAATCACCGCTGCCAGAGCTGGTGTGTATGGGGCTTTTTTTTTTTTAAGCGCCAGGAAGCTGGGCCAGGTGGGGGATGGGGCCAGGCAGGGCAGCCAGGGGGGCTTCTCCCACAGCTCCTCTGGCTGTGCCTGCTTCTGCCCCAGTGGGGGGAGTCATGGGGGCTCTGCCCTGCTTGCCCAGCCAGTGCAGGGAGCAGGGTGTGCGATGCAGGGGAAGCTTACTCCAGGTGGCAGCAGGGAAGAGCCCCCACTCCCAGCGCTGACGCACCCACATTAGTGCTGGGAGTGGGGGCTATATCCTGCTGCCCCTTGCTCCCTTCTGCCTGGAGTGAGTTGCGCCTGCATCCCACCACTCCCCTGCCCTGGCTGGGCAAGTAGCAGCAAAGCACAGTCCCCACTCCCAAGGCTACCATGCCAGCATCCCATGCCCCTCCGCCCCTCTCCCCAAGTAAAGTGCCCCCTCGCCCTGGCTGAGCAGTTTGTTCCAGCCCCAGCCCCAATCCCTCCCTCCCCCAAGCCCCTTTCCCAAGCCTGTACCAGCTGGAGACAGCTGTGTCAGCTGCCTGTTTAGTCTATGGCCAAATCTCCAAAGCAGCTGAATCGATTCAGATGCTTCAAATCCATTTGGAGCTTTTACTTGTTCTCCCAATTCAACTCAGATTCAGAGATTTAGTCCCTGAATCTCCTCCAAATCATATCAACTACCAAAGCTTCACACAGCCCTAATACACAGACAGACACTATTTAGGGATCCTCAAATAATCTAACTATCTATTTATCTAGATAGATATTCCTCCTTTCTATATGGTAGATTCTTCCATGGTGGCTTTGGCAGCTGAACAGAGGGCATGAGCAGTGAACCTGCAATTATACAGATCCAACCTTGACAGAGGACACCCCCAGTTCCCAAGTCTAGAGAAAGAATGCTCTCTACTCACCGTTCCTTGTAGCCTTGATGAATTATTTCAGTTATACACAGGTAGTACAATTTGGTCTTATGGAAATAGGCAAGCACAGGAGTATCCTGCCAATTTTACAAAATGACAGTGCTGAAGTATTTTTGTTCTCTTATGGGTCAAGCCAAGTGACATGCTTCTTTCTTATAATCATTCCACATATAGACCATAGAACCAGAGGTGCATAAATACCTGATTTTTCAGTTTACTTCAACTTCCAAAAAGAGAATAATTTTTTTATTGAAGTCAAAATGTTTCATTTAATTCAAAACAAAGAATTTCATTTATTAAAACTTTTAAAAATGGAGTATGTCTAAGAAAATTGAAATGTTTCAAAGCAAAATGTTATTTCAAATGAAGAAGAAATCAATCTGCATTGCTTTGTTTCTTTACTTTTTAATGGAAACAATTTAACAAAATCAGCATGAATCTATAAAATGTTTTAGTTAATGACAATTTGCATTTTTTTCAATGGGAAAAAGGTTGGGAAGGAATCTCTATTTACATAATTTAGATCTACCTGGTTTAGTCCTATTTTTACTGCAACATGCACTAAAATGTGTAATATTCTGAAGAAGCTGTTTTTCAAAGCTTGTATAGCTCTTAGCCCCTCTCTGCTTCTCTGCTTGGCAAAACAAAACTCCAGAAACAAAAAGATATGTTAATTAAGTTCTCCCCTCCTGCTTTAAAGGGACAAGCCATACTGTATTTCTGTACTGATCTGCTCATTGAAAATTCAAGACAAAGTACAAGGAATTAATATACTGTGTTTTTTTTGTTAATGTTCTAATTATAAATTGCTGGCTACCAAATGAAAACAAGGAACAAAGATATACAAGATTTTATTAAAAACCACTTACAGTAACTGAAAGTTAACAATTTCTATCCAGAGGATTCTGTTATAGTACATTGGATTATACTGCAAAAATAAAATCTCCAATATAATTCTTCAATTATTCATCCATCAATCCTTTCAGGATTAGGAAGGTTTAAGTCATGGTAATTTGAAAAAAGAAAAGAAAACTGTGGGTACCTTTGATCCTGGGCAAACCCCAGCATTTTCCAGAGGTAAACAGTGAAACTTAATTAACAGGTCAAGCAAGTAATCTGAGGGATTTTTGTAGCATCTGTTTCCATGTGCTCCCAGGGAATATTAATAGCTACGTTCTACACAGCACCCAGATTGACTACAGGCCAATTATAGCAGATTAGGGAGCCAATAATTTTCTGTTTTTACTGTAAATGCAACTATTCTCTCGCCATTTTGCATCATTTGCTCTGTTTAGTCACTAAGTGTAGCAATACTCATATACATATAAAGATAAGAAAGGAAAAGGTAACATAGGTCAGAGATACATGAGGCAGATAATATATGGATGGATTTATGTGGCAGACAACAATTTTATTAACTTCACATACCAGGTATTTAAACGTATCTAAAGCAGGGACTAGTTTCAACTAGATCGAAGTTTTCTCTGTAATCAAGTCCTTCCTCCTCTTGTCCACAAAAGAGGATACAGTGGACAAGGCAGATCCTTAATCCATAAATATTTCAGGCTTCCCTCTCTCCCACAGGGTCTCTTATTTGTGTGAACTTGTCCTTTGACCTTTTATCTGCACTTAACATAAGGCACAAGTTGCAAGGAGCTAATATTTAGACAGATAGCAGAATAATAATTTCTACTTCTTATGCCTAACTGTACCTCTGGATGCTGCAAGGACAGCACAAATCAGCCTATGATAGACTACGGTTTTTATAGTAATATTTCTGTTTTAAATGCATGTAGGCTGTATTAATCTTCTGCACCTCATTCTCTGATAAACTAGTACAAGGGGGAAAAGAAGGGGCTAAGGGACATGGAAGGCAGAGATGCCTGGCCAATGTATAAGGCTCCAAATAGCTTCAAGAGTCACTATGGGACTGGCAGTGACTCCCAAGGAGCACCCAGGAAAGCTGATGGAGATGAGTATCACAATGGACAGAAAAGCTGGAAAAAGGAGGAAGTTGGCTGGTGAGCAAGGAAAGCAAATAGCTGAGGAGCTTTGGAGTGGGTTACAGGAATGGGCTATCATAAACAAGATGAGTTTCAATACTGACAAGTGCCGGTGCTGCACTTAGGCAGTAGAAACCAGCAGCACACTTATAGAATGGGAAACTCCCTTCTTGAGAGCACGGAGGCACAAAGGGATCTTGGAGTCATTACTGACTCCAAGATGAACATGGGCTGACAATGCGAGGTCACGATTGGCAGGGCTAACTGGACCCTGTCGTGCATCCACAGGTGCATCTCAAGTAGAGCCAGGGAGGTGATCCTCCCCCTCTATGCAATGCTGGTCAGGCCACAGCTGGAGTACTGCGTCCAGTTCTGTGCGCCCCGTTTCAGGAGGGATGTGGACAACATTGAAAGGGTCCAGAGGAGGGCCACCCGCATGATCTGGGGACAACAGGGCAGACCCTACAATGAAAGACTGCGGGACCTAAACCTGTTCAGCCTTCACAAGAGAAGGCTGAGGGGGGACCTGGTGACTGTCTATAAACTCACTAGGGAGGACCAGAAGGATTTGGGGGAGACACTGTTTCCCCTAGCGCCCCCTGGCATAACAAGGAATAATGGACACAAATTATTGGAAATAGGTTTAGATTAGACATCCGCAAGAACTACTTCACAGTTAGGGTGGCTAGGAGCTGGAACCAACTTCCAAGAGAAGTGGTGCTGGCTCCTAACCTGGGGGTCTTTAAGAAGAGGCTTGATGCCTACCTGGCTGGACTCATTTGAGTCCAGTTTTTCTCAAGGTCCCTTCCGACCCTACTTCTATGATTCTATGATATGAGGATGAGAGATCAGCTGAGATAATTTTCAGGTGCCCAGGGACATGTGGCCTGGACTAGGGACAGAGACTGCTTAGTAGGCCTGTGCGAATAGGGAAGTATTAAATTCAGATTTGGAGGACAAAGATTTGATTTAGAGATTTGGATCACTGTCCTGAATCAATTCAGCCAAATCAGCTTCAGAAGATTTGGCGCCAATTTGGAGAGATTCAGTTATTCTGATTGGCCAGGGAGAGACAGGCACATGGCTATGTCTACTTCTCCCTGGGTGGGGGGAGCCATGGGAGCAGCCTTGCCTGGCCCCATGCCCCACCTGGCCCAGGCCTAGTTTCAGCAGTTAAAAAAAAAAAGCCCCACACACACCAGCTGCAGAACTGGCAATTGGGGCCTCTGGGTGCTCATGGCAGAGCCCCCACATGCACTGCAGGGCAGTGGGGGGCAGCGGGAATTGTCTCCCGCTGCCTGGCACAGGTACAGCACAGCTTGGCAGGGTGCTGTGCACTGCCTGGGAGCTGGGGCCACTAGGGTTGATTGGTGCTGGGCTCTGGCTGACTGCTGAAGCTGCCCCAGATCCCAGACAGTGTGCGGTGCCCTGCCAAGCCATACTGCACCCACATGATGTGACAGCTGACACGTGGGTACCAGGCAAGAGGATGATCCTTGCTGCCCCCCACTGCCCCATGCTGCATGGGGGGACTCTGCCATGAGTGTCCAGAGGTCCCAATAACTGCTGCTGAAGCTGGCAAGTGTGGGGCTTTTTATTTTTTTTTGAGTGCCAAGAGGCTGGGGCTAGGCAGGGCAGCCAGGGGGGCTTGTCCCATGGCTCCTCTGTGTCTGCCTTTGCCCTGGTGGGGAAAGCCATGGGAGAAGCCCCCATGGCTGCTCTGCCCAGTCCCATCCCCCTGGTGGGGGGGGGGCAATGTAGGTGCAGTTCACTCCAGGTGGCAGCAGGGCATAGCCACTGCTCCTAGTGCTTCCATGCCTGCATCAGGACTGGGAGTGGGGGCTCTGCCCTGTTGCCACTAGCCAGCTGGCACAGAATGCAGGCCTGGCAGTGCTGGGAGCAGGGGCTATGCCCCACTGCCTCTTGGCCCCTTCTGCACGGAGCAAGCCGTGCCCACATCCCTCCCCCTCCACCCTGGCTGGGCAAGTGGCAGCAGGGCAGAGCCCCTGCTCCCAGCACTGCTGCACCTGCATCCCACACCTCCCCATCTCCCTCCCCAAGTAACACCCCCCCTGCCCCAGCTGGGCAGCTTGTCCCAGCCACAATCCCTCCCTCCCCCACACGTCTTCCCTCCCCTCTCTCCCAAACCCAACAGACTTACCAGCTGGAGGCAGCTGTCAACTGGCTGTTCAGTATATGGCCGAATCTCTGAAGTGGCTGAAACTTTTCCAAATCAATTTGAAGGCTTTGAATTGATTCAGAGCTTTTAATTGGTCTCCTGATTCAATTTGGATTCAGAGATTCGGTCCCCAAATCAGGCCAAATCTCCTCTGAATCTAATCAGCTACTGAATCTTCGCACAGCCCTACTGCTTAGTCCTTTGGAGGGGGCTGAGTAGTCTTGCACTGTTGTCTTTTCCCCCTAAAAAAATGCCTTTACTGTCTGCTTTGCTGTATGGCATTTGGGATGTACTCCTTGATGGGTCAGTTTCTTTGGTTGGACTAAATTGGCTGGTATGAACTATCATCTTCTTGGAAAGGAAAAATGGTACCACATGGGAGATATCTAGGTAAGGCAGAGGAATGTTTGAAAAATGTGGGCCTCAGTACCATGGCAGCATTTCTAAATAAAAATCATTTCTTCTTTTTGTGAAAAATGCTAAATTTTTCCAAAAAAATATTTTAGTTGAAAACATATGTTATCCGTCAAGAATAGCCTGGATGAAAGCATTTTTCTCAGCTCTAATACAGGCAGCTCCTCATATCTACAGAGAGTCCAAGTGAAATCAGAGACAGAAATACAAGTTACTTCATGGATTGAATTGGGACCTTAGTATGTGCTGCATAGCTAAAGTTTCACGTAGTTAAATCTTTTAAGTTAAATATAGTCAGGTTAGCTATAGAACCTTTGAAAAGAATAGTAGAGTATCTGCTTTGTACAGGGAAGTGCACAAAATGGTACCATCTGAACCTGGGGGAACATATAAAACATTCATTTTGTCTCCTCATATCTGCTCATTTAGTGCAATATTCAACTATAATGTTGCAGCTTACAATTTTATGGTCATATACAATTCACGCTGCAAAGGATACACAGAAACCTTTTTATTATCAATCACTAGGAAATAAAACCTTGAAGAATGGCATTAATTAAAAAAGCTAAGGATTTACAAATGCTCTTCCTTCATTCACTAAATGTAAATATTCATGGTAATATCTGCGGATCACTTTTCGAAGCAAATATTAATCTTGGAAAATGAAAAATTTTAAAGGAAACAGAAACCTAATTATGCAAAAATCTCTTTAGCTCCTTGAACTGGAATATTTTAGAAGCAACAGGATTACAATATTTTTCCCCCCAAAGAAAAATATTGAAATAACTTGGAACACAAGAAAAGGGTATTCCCCAAATGTAGATATCTCTATTCTAAAAATAAGTTTAAATACTCTACCTGCTTTCTTCTTATATCCCTCCACAAGTTCCAGACCGGTCATGTCATTCCAATTCAGCAAGCTATTTAAGCATGTGAATAACTTGAAGTACTTTCTAAATGCCACTGATTTCAGTGCTGAATAAAGGCCTAACAAGTAATTACAGATGATCAAAACAATGCTTATTCAAAATGTTCCATAAAGATCCCCTGGTTTTCTATCTAAACAAAAGCTATAACAGATAACATTTTAATGGAAATACCACTTTTTCCTCTGAAAAAACAAAAACAAGTACTTTTTGGTAAATCTTGATTTTTTTAAACCACAAACTACTTTTTGGAAACCTAAACATCTTCTATTTAATTTTGTATTAAGAAAATTACAAACATTTGTGGGAAATCAAAAAATGTTTCTAATGTTCTAGGGTTGAGGGAGCTTGTGGCCAGGGTGCTGACGGTGAGGCTGCAGCACCAGCAGAGTAGTGTAGCTTAGGGTGAAGGTAAGGCCTGTGGCTTGTGCTGATATGGCACATGTAGTGGAAAGACTGTGCCCCCTGGACACTTAGAAGCTGGAGAGTTCTGCTTAAAATGGTACCGGGTCAGTTCAAGCAGTTCAAATTATGTACCTATGCCTTCACTTTTCTGGCCACTGCATCAGGCATTTGGGAAATAAGGTAATAATCATTAAACTGTGGGCACGCGATAAAGACAGAATATTACACGGAGTTCTAGATATTGTCAGGAAATTTTCAATTAGACTGCTTTTATTGAACATGCTAGTTTACTTAAGGCAAAATGGTTCATGAAAAAGAGTTTCATAGTTTCTAGTTTCGGAAGGGACCTGAGTAGATCATCTAGTCCGACCCCCTGCCATGGCAGGAAAGAGTACTGGGGTCAAACAACCCCAGCAAGGTATTCATCTAACCTCCTCTTAAAAACCCCCAGGGTAGGAGCCAGCACCAGTTCTCTTGGAAGTTGGTGCCAGATCCTAGCCGCCCTGACCGTGAAGTAGCGCCTCCTGATATCTACCCTAAATCTACCCTCTGCCAGCTTGTGGCCGTTATTCCTGGTCACTCCTGGGAGTGCTTGGGGGAACAGGGACTCCCCCAATGCCTGCTGATCCCCCCTGACTAGTTTATAACAGGCCACTAGATCCCCCCTCAGCCTTCTCTTTTGGAGGCTGAACAGGTTCAGGTCCCATAGCCTCTCCTCATAGGGCCTGCCCTGCTGTCCCCGGATCATGCGGGTGGCCCTCCTCTGGACCCTCTCCATGTTGTCCACATCCCTCCTGAAGTGCAGTGCCCAGAACTGGATGCAGTACTCCAACTGTGGCCTGACCAGCTCGAGATGCATGACTCCAAGATCCTTTTCTGCCTCCGTGCTGACAAGAGGGGAGTTCCCTAACCTGTAGGTATGGTGCCTGTTGTTCCTCCCCAGGCACATCACTTTGCACTTGTCTGTGTTGAACCCTTCCTATTCTCATCTGCCCACCCTTGTAACCTGTCTAGGTCCGATTGTAGCCTGTTGCTTCCTTCTAGTGTGCCCACATCCCCCCACATCTTAGTGTCATCAGCAAATTTAAACAGGGTGCTTTTTACCCCCTCGTCCAAGTCACTGATGAAGATGTTGAACTGTGCGGGCCCAAGGACCAAGCCCTGTGGTACCCCACTGCCCACATCCTTGCAGGTTGAGAAGGACCCATCCACTACCACCCTCTGGGTGCGGCCCTTCAGCCAGTTGGCGACCCATTTGACTGTGTGGGTGTCTACACCACAGCCCCCCAGTTTCTTAATGAAAACGGGGTGAGAGATAGTGTCAAAAGCCTTCCGGAAGTCCAGGAAGACTATGTCCACTGCTACCCCTGCATCTAATGATTTGGTGATCTGATCGTAAAAGGCCACCAGGTTGGTCTGACAGGACCTGCCACTGATGAACCCGTGTTGGTTGCCCCTAAGCATGCAGTCCCCTAAGCATGCAGTTGATTATGATGAATCTTCCCAAGGATTTTTTTTTTAATGAAATATCCAATGATTTATTTTAAAAGAGATGCAAGGAATTTTTTGGAACAACTGAATGACTAGCATTTGAAAGCCCATCTAAGTTTATCTCACCATAGAGCCGATCCAATAAATGATATCACTCACATACATTTTTGCCTCTTGCATATTTCCTAGACTGTCATGGCTTCAACACCACTCCAACATTCCCCTGTTTAAACATTTCTGAAATAAAGACTTTCATTTGTCAGTCTTATCATTTTGAGAGTTGTTCATTTATCCCAAAACAAATTAAATGTTTTAAAATATCAAAATCAAGAGGAATTTCAGTGATTCAAAAATTCAAGACTGATTTAATTAAATTTGGAAGAGGAAAATTTTGAAATTCAAAACCATTTAGGACAGGAAAAACATCTTTTACCCAACTGTAGTGATTCTCTCACCCAGTTGGAAGCCACACTTGCCTTGTAACATACTGTCACAGGGGCGCACCCTAGGGGTGCCGTGAACTGCCCTAGCACCCCCTACCATGCCAAATTGGTGTCAATGCACCCTTACCATCTCGCCTGCCACGTCTTTGATGTTATTAGTGTTTACAGGAGGCTGCCTTTTTGTCTTGACACGGTGCCTGCGCCCTCACGGGTTCCCTGGGCTTGTCTCAGAATGGCCCAGGCCCTCACGGATGCTCCATGGCTTGTCTCACAATGACCTGTGCCCTTGCGGCTCTCTGGCTTGTCTCACAATGACCTGCACCCTCGTGGGCTCTCCCTGGCCTCTCTTTTCTCCTGCAGTTGCCCGCGGCCTCACTGATGCGCACTGGGGCCTTCCCTCGCGTCCATGCCCGCACTGGGGCCTTTCACAATTGGGGCTCAGGTGGCCGTAGCCGTGTCTGGTTCCCAAATCCCCTCCTCGGGTCTAAAAGTTCTTATGGGGCTGAGGCAGCCTCAGCCTTACCTGGCCTCCAATCCTCTGCGCCCCTTCTCAGGGCTGGGGTCAGTCCACTCCTGAACTTTGTGCCCTCTCTGGCACCGGGGTCCCCACACTACCGTGGAGCCCCTATGAGGCCTCCTCCAACCCCCAATAGCCTCACCCGGTCCTCCGGTCTTATAAAACTACAAACAGAAAACTCAAGCCCCTGGGCTACAATGTAAAGTCTAAGCCATCTGGCTAACCATCATTCAAATCCCTACCAGGGCTTCCTCCACCCGGTATCCTCAAACAGAAGCTGCTCAGGCCATCAAGCCTCCTACCTCTGCCCACTCCAGCAGAGCTCCCTCTTCCTTGGCTGCCAGCGGGGAACTGCCTCCCTGACCTCAGCCCGGATTACATTTATATAGGTCAGGCCCTGCCTGCTTCCGGTCAGCTGACCAACTGTGGTTGCCCCAGCAACCGGCACCTGTACCTCTTTATAGAAGCAGGACACTGAAGTGCCCTGAGACACCTACCAACATACTTGGGCACTCTCCAAATGGCCAGTGTAGCCAAGATCTGCAAGCAGGCACCAACAACTCTACTTTACTTGTCTGATATAAAAAAGTATTATAAAGAAGTAGTATAAGTAGTATAAAAAAGTATTCACTAACCAAAAAGTAGTGTACTAACCAAAAAGTAGTGTAAAAAAGTATTCACTAACCATATCAATGAGCACATATTTCTATTACTCCAGTTCTTGTGCTGGATTAACTCTTCTCTGATCAGTGAATCTGCCTATGTAAACCCTAGTGTTTTCATATGGACTCCTATATAAACTTGCAAACAAGATAAACACACAGCCACTATTTAAGTAATTGAGTTTAAAGCACATATATAATTAACCAGATCATGCAGTTGATTACTGTAACTGAACATACTGTACAGACATTGCGCACATGGTATGTTTTACTCCCATCTAAAAATCTATCACATTATTCATTTTTTGTTATTGCTGTAAAACACAAAGTGCTTTCGTAGATGTTCCATATAAAAATAATAATAATTGTGGAATGTTGTCATAAAACTGGTAGTTTCTTTATTCCCTAAGAACACTGAAAGTAATGTAAAAAGGAGATCAGCAATGGTAAATCAAAGTTCTTTATTCCTAGCATAATTCTCTACTTCCACATGTTTTTGTTAAAACAAATTATGTTACCCAAAGTAGAGGTTCAAAAAACATAGAAAGCTTCAAGCTTTTCTAGTTCAATCCACAAAAAGAACATAGAGTTAAACTGCAGCAAAAGCATCAGTTTCACACATAAATTAGATGTTTTCCATTTAATACTTTTAGGAATAAATAAAATTTCTCTGGTGGGCACTTCTACATGTGCACATTTACTGAGCAGCAACTGAAATTACTGCGCGGTATGGGTGTGCATCTACATGTGCACACCCACACTGCACAGTAAATATGGTGACTTATGCTGACTTAAGTGTAAATTTGATACCTGCACCATGCAGGTATCAAATTTATGCCCAATTATTTATGTCACAGTAACACATGTGTAGACACCTTACAGCACAGGAACACTGTGTATGTGGACTGACTTTGGACAAACTTTAGTCAAGTCAGTCCCCACACAGCATTAATGCGCTTTAATGCCAGCACATGTAGATGCCGGCTTGTTCCATTTTACTGTGCAGGAATTTACTGTGCAGTAAATTTAAACTGACATAAATGCATGTGTAGACATGCCCAGTGAGAAATATGCAGGCAAAATGACTTAAAAACAAACCACAACTATCTTAGAAATAAATGAATAATCAACCTTGTCCATGCTTGATTTCTATATGTTTAAAACACTCAGTTCTGTCAACTATCATGGACCATTGATTCAAATCAACCCAAACTGACTTCTTAGTTCCTTTGATTTTTTTCTTGTTCAGTGATGTTGACAAAATTTATAAAAAATAGCTCATTCTTTGTCTCTATAAACCCTCTGCTGATTTTTTTTCTTCTTTACTGTTTTAATCCCACAAACTTCCCACAATCGTTTGGCATTAATCAAAATTTCTATTATGTAGTATTTCTGTTCTCAGGCCAGTACATATTAACCTGAAATGTACCATGAGTGAATACCAGTAAGCATACAATATCTCACTAAATAAAACAATTCCCAATGCTTTCACATATGAACTCTGCTTGGAGGAAATTTTATCATACTGCTGGACAGTATATTTGAATGTTCTTCCCTGTCATGAATATTAGCTGTTATTTCTATTAGCTAAGGTTGTTTTATTGTTAATTATAGGTAATTAGATGAGTTCCCAGCATGCTCACTTCACTTAGAAGCCTCTACATTTAATTAACACAAGATGTTTTTTGAACATTTAAATGTCAAAACAACAGTTAGAAAGCAGAATGTTAACATGTTGTTCAGTGAACTGAATGTTATAGAATGTGACTTACAGAACCAAAAGTGTCTCTGTGATGACAGCTCTTGAAGTTTACTTGTAGAAAGTCTAAGTTTGCTGTAAATTTTGACAGCATTATTACAAAGGCTGCAGGATTAAGGGGCCACTGGCTTGCAGATCTGATACTTCACTGAGTACAGGACAGGGTCAGGCAGAAATGGGAGGAGGAAACCAAGATTTTGACATTAGTGCTATGACTAGAACCCATTAAACCTTTTACTAGTCCCCATTCAAAGTGTCCAGTCTTCGGAAGGTTTTGCTCAACACCTATTAAGACCTAATTACTAAGGATGTGTGAAGCAGGCCATATTCGATTCAGATTTGGACTTGGCCCAATTCTGGGGACAGTGATTCTATTAATTGATTCAGATCACAGTCCCGATTCAATTCAGCCAAATTTGAATCTGAAGATTTGATGCCGATTCAGAAAATCAGCAATTTGGCCATAGACACAGCTTTAAATGTTTTTTCTACATAGTTTGAGGTACCAGACCCAGCTTGTGAATGCTGAGATGATGGGGCAGAGGAAGCGTCCCACAGAAGCACGGGGGGAGGGAGGGGACACGTACTTGGTGGTGAACCCAGAAGTATTTCTCGTCCAGTTCTGGGTGCACAGGAAACCCCCTCCCCATGCTCCCCTGGCTCAGTGATTGGCCGCAGGGGGGACCCCGTGTGCCCCTCCCAGACCTCAGGTGGCATCAGTTGCCAAGCCAGGGGGTGGGGGGAGGGTCACCTGTGCACTCTGTGGTGGACCTGGAAGTGCTTCTGGTCTATTTCCAGGTCTGCCACTGAGCCCGCTGGGGACCCCATTCCCCGTGCTCCCGTGGTACGCTCCAGTTGCCCCACCATCTCAGCATTCACGAGCTGCTTGAAAGAACATTTAAAGTTGTGTCTATGTCTGAATCACTGAATCTCTCCAAATCGATTCAGAGTGTCCCAATTTGATTAGGAGAGATTAAAGTGTCTCCTGATTCGGATTTGGCGATTCAGCTGGGCCAAACTGGGCCGAATCTCCACCGAATCGAATCAGCAGTTGAAGCTTCACACAGCCCTAACTAATCTTAGAATTAAAGAAATACGAGATGGAGGAAATTACCTAGTGGGGCAATTTTTTTTAAAGTAGAGTCCCACACCATTTAGATGTTTACTTAAGTCAACAGGTACTGCTCTGACAACTGACACCACAAACATAGGTGCTCATTTCTGACTGCATTTGTGCCATATCCATCTGTCTCCATTTTTTGAAATGATCAGATCTGTTACATCACCAGTCCATCCTGTATTCAAAGAAGGATAATCCCAGTATCCAAAATAAATCTATTAACTAAATATTTTTCCCCCTCGTAACCTGTTGCCACCTATTTTATAGCCTCCCCTTCAGTATATCAGTGTGTATGTATAGCTAAACAGGTAAATTGGTACAAGAAAAAGTCCTGTGTTGGTAATGAAGAAATAGGAAGGCAGAGTTTTCTGTGACAGAGTCCATGTTATCCATGTCAATATGTACACTAAGTGACAGAATATTTCATCAGTTACACAGGAATTGGAAAATTGTTTTTCTGCCAAACTGTCATCCTGTTTATAGGTGTTTATTTATCTTTTGGCTGGTAATTTAGTTTGTTTCAACACACAAAATTCATGGCCATCTGAACTGAACCCTCATGATGTCACATGAAGTAACACAGCCAAAACCAAACCACCAAATACATTTTTTTCCAGATTCAAGCTACTGAAGGCTTGTATTTTTCAGTTTACTTGGTGTTCTTTCCTTCTCATCTCTGAAACCTATCCCACTTTCCAGTTTGACAAGTCATCACTATTGCTAGTATCAGATTTCTATTTCTCTATTAGAAGGCTTTTCATTACCTCCATATCAGAAGAACAGTACATATTCCAAACATCTGAGCAAAAGACTGATGCCTGGTCTCATAAACACAAAAGCTAGAACTCAAGAGTCAGCACAAATACTTAAAAAAAAAATTACTGAGAACTATGGAGCATCTTGTTCTTGGAACGAAGAATAACTTTAAGGCCTATAAAATAAGCACAATTTCCTTTTGTTGTTCAGTAGGCATTATTCATAACCAATATGTTTTTGTTGTGGGTGAGCAGTGTTTTGGTATCGAACATCAACGACATGACATAAATGTTTCAACCTTTCTATTTTCTTTCTACAAATGTGAATGTAACAGTAAATCTAGATGACAGGCACTTCCACATACAGTGGCAGTCAGTGAATCAGGTACAATTTGAAAAGTATTGTGCTCATCTGAAAAAAACAGAAACTAACACCATTTAGCTATCTCCTTTGTTCTTCCCGTTACTGGTAACACAATACTTTGGGTTGCACAGAGTAAGTGGTGTTAAAGAATAACAACAATTTGTCATCCCTACTATTGGTTAATGATATAGTCTACAATATTTTAAAACTTTTTTTAAAAGACAAAACACATGGGCCTGCCAGTATCCCTGTGTCTAAAAGAAAATTCAGGATTCTTGGGGGTGAGTCTGTCTGCTAAAAGAGACTTAATAGTGACAAACTGCAAGAAATCTTTAAGTAATCATGGTCAATGGGACATGAACTCACACTTTAATCTTAGTTGCATGTTTTTAGGAAACAAGGACTCTTCTCTGTTGACAAATAATGATTAATGTTTGTAGAACAATTCCATGGCACACTTGAGAAGTTCAGTCTTCTGGGTGTCTGCTCATGACCTTACACAACATATTTCATTTTGGCAGCGTGTAGTATGCCTGTGCAGGCAAACCACCATTATTTTGGATGCAATAAGTAAATTTCAAAGGCTTTTCAGTGTACAGTAGTTGTTTAGAGTCTTGAGATAGACCTGAAAGTTTACACAAATCTGAATGAAATCTTAAGGAATACAATAATACAGTTGGCAAACTTATCTGTGGACTTCAGAACTCTGTGCTTCATAGATACAAGAACTGTAATTTCAGTGGGAATGAAATGAATTAAAAATAAATACAAACATTTTAAGAGGTTGGTACGCAATGTAGTGAGCCTCCTTTGACCAGTGAATTTCCACTTGAACAGTCAGTATGCCATAATTGCACGGTTATGAACTTTTATTAGTGGAGTGCTTCTTCAAGCCTGCCCATTTTAAAAATCAGCCTGTGTTTGTTCTCAGTGAAGCCAATGGCAGCAATCCAGTTGGCTGCAATGGAAGCAGGATTGGAGTTTCCTATAGGTATAACACAAATAAGAGTAGAAGTCTACAAGAGTGAATCAATCTTGCTTCTTCTTGAACAATTACATGCCTATATACTTCCAATTTCTATTACAGATTCCATGCTTTCTTATGGATGTGATTGTTTGGCCATTTATAAAGTCACTCCATGTACTCAGCTTTCTACTGAGTGCAAGAATAACTAACCCCCCTATCATTAGCCTATCATTTGCTCCTGAAGGTAAATATAATCAGAGTTAGGATAATGGCAAGAACACATATTCCTAACTTACATGGACAATATAAACCATACGTCCACTTTGCCCGTTTGTTATACTGGAAATTCCTTAGGGAAGAGACCAATGCTGTTTTTATACCAAATGCTATACAAGTCAAATCAGGCCCCAGTCCTTTTTGGGACATTTTGACACCTCTAATTAAAGAACTGTAACAAAACTACATTTTGTACATAATACCAGAATATCCTGTAGGTGGAGAGAATCCCCACAGAACATCGGGCTGCAAAAATAGGAAAGTTACAATAAAGTTACAGATTAATAGCACCATATTACCAAAAATAGGTTTTAATTTTTTTATGTGCAATTTTGCATTTGCAGCCAGTTAAAGGTAAAGTTATACAGGGCCAATAACTGAAGGCATAAAAAGATACACAATTATTTAATTTGCTAAAGGAAGATTTGGATTTATGTCAGTAGTATGGACAACAAACATTTAACTTTGAAGAGCTTGGTAGTGTACACTGACATACAAAAGCATACATGCATTTATGAACCACAGTAGTGTGAGAAACCATAATGAACATGGACTTAGTAAGTGAAGCCTTCTTTGAAAAATCTGGCACTAAATGTTAACTAGTACCTTGGGTCCGATTAAAATTGACCTCTCTGGAGCATGGATCATACAACATAAAGAAAACAAATTTAAGAATCGGAAGGAAAGACTGCAGTTTTTAGTCTCTTTATTGATATGAAAACCCTTAGGATGCCGACAAGAGGTTGATGGGGGGAACATTAATATCTAAGGAAAGAGATCAAAAGAAGTTAATGTTCCTGGCACTGGACTGTGGCATGTGTATCCTTATACTTTTAAACTTACACAGTAAAAAAGAAGAAAAAGAAACATTTCTTTGTTGAATCAAATATTGCCACGTTATTGATTTTAAGGTTGCTGTCTTACGATACAATTTAATTTAGCCTGCATTGAACATTTCTGAACTTAACTTTAATGTGGCAATTGTTTTGCTCTGCCAGGAATATTATCTGGATGTTAAACATGAATCTAATTTAATCATCAGAATATGGCAAGTATGATAGCAAAGGTCATTTTGTTTATATTGTCCTCTAACTTCGTAACTTACAGAATGTTTCTTTCATCTTCAAAACTCAGAATACACAAAAGTATTAGATGCTCCACTATGCATAAGAGAAGTGATCTAACTTTTTATAGGTAATATATATAGCCAATATGGTCCATGTTAAATGCTTTTATTTGAAACTGAAAAAAATAATTGTACAGTAGCAAAGAAAAGCATGGGATTTATACAACACATCGGCTAAATGTGTTGAATATTTCTCTCGTGGCAAGACCATTCATGCTATCTGACTAACTCCACTTGGTGAAGTGGAAATGGGGCTAGGATCTCACTTTCTATCACTGATAACACGTGGCATGTGGTTGTAACAATGTCAAAGCCTGGAAAGGGATTTTGAGCTCCCTTGAACAGTAGGCATGAAGGTTTGCATATGACAAGTATATAAGATGCTGAATGAATGCTTAGCTTTCTTACATTTCCAAACTGATATTTATAATTTGAACTCCATTAGACTAGATTCTGATCTCAATGATATGGGATTAAATCCAGCATAACTGCATCACCTTTCCTGAAAATGGTCACAATAAAGGATCTGCGGGCAAGATTTTTATATTAGATACTATGGTATAAACCTGAATTTATGCATCTGCTTGAACTCATAGCTACACAACTTGTAAAGGGGTCTCCTTGTACCATCTATTAATCTACATTTGTACATCTCAGAGTCCCTTAGAAACCAGGATCTCTTCCCTAGAGAATACCACACCATGATCATATCACGAAAAAAATCCCACCGTGCAGAGCCACCAGTGTGAAAAGAGAACATAAAATGACCAGTTCAGATAGACGAGGCGGTTGTAGTAATCATTGGGTTCAATAAATACAGGTGTGAGAAGAATTAAACAACAAACGTTGATTGTAGAGCAGTAGGCAACTTCTGAAGACCTTTTGTCTCTATCTACCCATCTTCTCCCTAACTGAGGAATCATTCCCCTCAGTTTCTTCTTAGGGAGCATCTCTGAATTATAACTTCCCTTACTACAGAGGTAAGGGAAGAGTTAGAAAGAACAGCTATTTTAAAATGAACTGAACAGTCTCCCTGGGGTTGCTCTAGAGTCACATTTCATTTCTTTACCATGTCTCATCACTTTTGAAGAATTATTACAGAATTCTTAATGCCATAGTTGCATGATTCATCACATCGTTAATTACTCAGTTTAACTGAACACTATTTTTGATTCTTGAAGAGACAATCATTTTCCCCACCATTTATTGATTTTAACAGTTTCACATACTAGGATATTGACTATAACAAGAGAAATGCCCAGCAGATACTACATAGTCAATAAACTCTGAAGAAACAGTTATAATCACTTAGGTTTAGTCTTTTAAAATCAAGTCCACACAAACAGTCCAATATGCTATTGATACTTCCCAGCAAAGTATCTTTATGCACTATGAAGCAAATAAGAAGACTGAAAGAAAGCAACTAGACCAAATTTCACCATAGGGAAACTATAAATGGTTGGTGACGCGTCTCTTGGAACTCGGCCGTCTTCCCACTGGAATTGTAGTATTATATTCTTTCAAAAAATGACTTGTCACATCTTGGTGTTAATGAGAGAGGTACCAAACTCTTTTGGGGAGACAGAAGGATAAATTAAGGCTCAAAAGGACCGCTTATCCTCTTAGGGCTCCATTATTCCCATACCCTGCCCTAAACACACCAGATGTTCTGGACTTGATGTTATTTGCCTACTGGACTAAAGGTCCAGTCCTGGTCTTATGGATTCCTTGTTTGAGGGGTCCTCCTCTAGGCTGGCTGCTTGCCCCGTTCTTCCCTGCATGAGTCCCAAGACAGCCGCCTCTTAATTTCACCCTGCGCTTACCTTCAGGGTTGGGACGGACTTACCCCTTCTTGGGGTGTAATCTCGCCCATGTCTCTCTCTTCCTCTAGTATCCTGGAGAAGTTATCTCCATCCCTCAGGACTAGACTCACCAACAGAGTGGTCCCCTCCATCTCCTTGCCAGTTCTTCCCAGGTAAGTCCAGAAACTGGGGCTTTCCTCTGAGCCCCAGGGTCAATTTCTCCTCACACTGTCTCCGGTCGTCTTCTCTAGTGTTGTTCTACTCTCTCTTCTTGAGCTGACCATGGACGCTTCCTCAGTGTCCGTTTAAATTCTTCCTCTTCTCAGCTGTGTTCCCCATGACAGCATGCGATTCACTGCCTTCCTGACTCAGCTATTCTTTTTCTTTTTCTGCTTTTCCCTGTTTCTCCTGCCATGCCACTCTCCCTGTCCTAGTCTTGAACTCTGGCAGCTGGGCTTGCTGTGGCAGCCTTTGAACTGGCATGATGCCAGCTGCTTTCTTTAAATCAGTTGGAGCGCAGCATTTTCCCCACCTTGGCTCAGCATGGTTTCTTCGTTGTCTCCCAGTAAGTCTCTTCTTCTAACCTTCTTCACATTCTTGTGGCAGGGTGTTTCAACCACCCTGTCACAGAAACCTATTACCACATGGGAGGCCTTCACTTGCACACACTTGTTACCTTGGAGTGGGAGGGGGGACTGAAGCCAGCTAACCCTTCCGAGAAACCACCTTACTTAAATTATATGTTGCCCATTCTAGTGCAAGGTTATGCCACAAAGATCATATCCAACTATTATACAAAATGGTGAGGTATTTAAAAGCTCTCTTTCTTAAGTACATTCAGGCTGGAAGGTAGGACTGTCAAAAACATTAACGCATTGGGCTAACTCTGCTGTTAGTAAAGTTAATGATAAAACTTTCACTGACTTCAGTGGCATTAGGAGCAAGCCCTAAACCTTCAAAAAAACATTCATTTATAATAACAGGTTAGAACATTACATTAGGACTGTAATTTAAGTGTGCATATTAACAGTCACCACAGCTATATATTTCTCTTCTATCATGTATATTTTATTTATATAGTTAGTGACCTCAACAGTTAGTTCCCCTACTTTCAAAGGCTTATATTTTTAAATGTAGCAAGATAGCCACCATAAGTCTAATAAATCCAAAAGGTTTTGTTAGTGACAGATAGACACACAAAAGTGTGTTAATTGACAGAGTACCTTAGTTACCTCCATAATGCATTCTTATGTTTTATACACAGGTAAGCTTCAAGAGTGCATTTCTTAATCTAATGAAATATTTATCATATCTGAGATCTAAAGTGTACATATTCAATTTTTTATGCACACCTTTACATGATTCATGAAATTCACATAGGATGCAGGTTCTTTTCATTACCGTTTGTTTTTATGTATCATTGTTACCCTTTTTACAACCAGACTTATATTGAACTGACAAATATCATTCAGATACCTTTGAACAAAGCAGTACTTACCTTCTGAGGGAGATTATGGGGAGGTGGAACCTATGGTTGTTTTTTTTCTTTTCGTAAACAGGAGAAAAATTTTAAAAAACCAAAACATAAAAATCCAGGACTGTGCTTTATTTAAAACAAAGCACAACGTGTTATATTAGATAGGTTAGATAAGCATTTTCATTTTTTACACTGTTCTACAGGTTATGATATGGCCAGATAGAAGACCTGCTAAACATCTAAGAAAAGCAACCCTATATTCTCCTTGATCTAAATATGGACAGGGGTATTAGCTTGGAGTTTCAGTTTTAAAACCTCTCTGGAATTTTCAGCAGAAATGGTGCCTCTTCTACCTGTAGCTCAAGAGTGTGTTGATAGTTAGACAGAATATAACCTAGTGGTCAAAGCAAAGGTTTAGGCTGTTCAAGGCCAGGTCTATTGAGGGTGCAGTCCTACCCCACCTCACTTCATGGCACACACAAAATGGGCTCTCTGCCACTAAGTAAGAGGTGAGCTCCACATCATCTGCACTTTCTTTGCAAAATCCTAGATCCATTTGTGACCAGCTTTTTGGCTTTTATTCACACTTCTGCCACTGCATGACCCAGGCTAAGTAACAGTGCTTTTAGCCTGCTTCTACAGAATAGAGCAGTGGAACTGGGCATAGATTAAGATGTATACTGTGCAATGTATGGAGGACTCTGCAAGTCCTCTGTACAAAGAAGGACTTTGCCAGCACAAAGCAGATATATTCTTGGAGAGGTTACTGACATGGTTCCATGCCCACCTCTGCCCACTACCAGCTGTAGGCCAGCGCTGGGAGAAATTACCCACTCCATTTTACAGAAATCCATTGTCATTTTAATGTGTTCTTCCCTAACACCTTATCACTTCTGTTAACTACCTTAAAAACAGTGAGACTTAACTAAATTAGCACAAATGTGCTTCCTTTTTGGGCTCAAGGTATACCTCAGAAAATGACACCTCCTACTATTTTCTCTGTTTTTGACTACAGAAAAATAACAGAGCAATTCCTCTGTTGCTAAGACCTCAGAACTATCACAACCGGGCAGAATGTTTTTAACTATACTATGGATTTCCATTTAAAATCTGCAGTTTGTGTTGTGAATCACGTTTGCACTTCTACCAGTGCCAACACTGTGTATCCTCCTGTGGCACCTTGAAAGGATTCAGGGGCAGATTCAGAGAAGGGAAGGGGGTACAGTGGTACAGTTATACCGCTTTTTCATTGCTGGTCCACCCAAAATTTAAAACCAACTGCCTGGCAGTGGCATCAACATTCCTATACAGTGAATGAGCTAATTAACTTCATGGCTCATTATAATCTACCATATTCCATCTAAACTCCTGATTCCATAGGTGTTAATGAGCCTCTCTTCTTGTTAATGGTGTTTGTGTTCCACTGTTCAAGCTATCATGTCTTCTGCAATACAGCTGTTCCTGGTAACGTAGCTCCTATTTTACCACCCTGCAGACTGTTATTAACTCTAGCTAAAGACATTAACTGAAGTGTGGAAGCATCAGCTCAGGTGAACATTATATGTATGTCAAGATGATCAGAAAGGTTATATTTTGTTTTATGAATCTGAAAAAGAGATGTACATATAATGCAAATGAATACAAGACAATAAAACAACATTTTTTCATTATTTTTTCTTAGGTCTTTATGTTTTTATACATAACATATGAATACAGTAAAATAATGCCCATTCCAATAAAGTTATGTTTGTTTTTGCTTTAGTCTTAAACTGAATAATATAGCCTGGGCCCCTAGATTTTCAGTAAAGCTTCCAGTGTGCCACACCACCCTAGCTGAGAAACATTGCTCCAGACTGATATCTTCTATTCCTCTAGATCAGGGGTTCTCAATCCCCAGACTGCAGCCCAATGCCAAGCCGTCGTAGTAGTACATAGGCTCACCGCCCTTCAATGCAAATATGACCGGTGGGTGGGAACCAAATGTCCCACCCCTTAGCCCCGCCCCTTTCCTCTTGTATGGTGCATGACATTGCCAGCCCCGGCCCTGACCCCAGTCACGTGGTGCATGACATCACCAACCCCGCCCCCTGTTCCCAGTCACATGGTGCATGACATAGAATCAGTGAGTCAGAAGGGACCTAGACAGATCATCGAGTCCAACCCCCTGCCATGGGCAGGAAGGAGCACTGGGGGTGGGAAGGATCATAAGAGCCCAGCCAGGTGCCTATCCAGTCTCCTCTTGAAGTTTTCCAAGGAAGGTGAGAGCACCACCTTTCTGGAGGCTCTGGCCACCCTTACAGTGAAGTAGATCTTCCTAATATCCAACCTAAACCTATCCTCCCTCAGCTTGTGGCCATTGTTCCTAGTGACTCCAAGGGGGGCCCTGGTGAACAGACTTTATGAGTTCCTGCTGGTGGCCCCTGATAAGGTTGTAGGCAGCCACAAGATCCCCTCTCAGTTTCCTTTTGCGGAGACTGAAGAGATTCAGGTCCCTCAGCCTCTTCTCATAGGGCTGGCCACAGAGGCCCCCAACCATACAAGTGGTCCTCCTCTGGACCCTCTCCAGGTTCTCCACATCCTTCTTGAAGTGTGGCACCCAGAACTGGACACAGTACTCCAGCTGCGGCCTGACCAGTGCCGCATAGAGGGAGAGCAAGACCTGTCTGGACCTGTTACTGATGCCCTTGTTGATGCATGACAGGGTGCGGTTGGCTCTGCCTATTGCTTTGTCACATTGGCGACTCATATTCATCCTGGAGTCAATCATGATTCCAAGATCCCTCTCTGCCTCTGTGCTGCCGAGAGGGTCAGCCCCTAACCTATAACCATAATGCTGGTTCCCTCTCCCCAGGTGCAGCATCCTGCACTTGTCCTTGTTGAACCGCATCCTGTTCAGATCCACCCACTTCTCTAACCTATCCAGGTGTGCCTGGATGCGGTCCCTGCCTGCCAGTATATTAACTTTACCCCACAGCTTGGTGTCATCAGAAAACTTGAACAGGGTGCTCTCCACACCCGCGTCCAGGTTGCTAATGAAGATGTTGAACAGCACTGGCCCAAGGACCGAGCCCTGGGGGACTCCGCTGCCCACACGCTCCCAGGTCAACATTGACCTGTCCACCACCACCCCCTGGGTTTGCCCCTGGAGTCAGTTTGCCACCCATGTGACTGTGCATTCGTCAATGCCGCAGTCCCTCAACTTGCTCACCAGAATTGGGTGGGACACTGTGTCGAAGCAACTCTGCCCCCACACCCAGTCACATGGTGCATGACATCAGTCTGGGAGAAAGAAGGGGGACTCTCTTGGAGGAAACAGAAATATATTTTAACCGCCATGGCCTTTGTTCACTGTGGGCCTAAAGAATGTGCCAAATTCAAACTGGATGTGTTTTAAATAGCCCCTATGCAGACCTGCATTGAGAAAAGCCTGTATGTTGAGATCTCCCCACTCTTGGCTACTACCGAGTCCAGCTCCCTTGACTTTTTCATAGCTGGGAATGGCGAAGATTACATGGATTTGAACAATACATTGCTGTACCTTTGCTGCAAGATTGTAAAAGGCAATGGAACTAATCTTGATGCCAGAGCAGCGGTGGGTCTGGTGAATTACCCGCTAGCCTCTGTCTTCAGTCAGCTGGATGTCACTCTGGGAGACTGGTCTCATAAGCCAAAGCAACAACTGTTACCCTTACCGAGCCTTCATTGAATCAGTTCTCAACTACAGCAATGATACCCTTGCCACCCAATTTTCTGCCAGCCTGTTTTACAAAGATATCCCCGGGCATCATGAAATGGTCGCACGGGATGCCGATAATCCGGGGTTTCAGAGATGGGCAAACCTGACAGACCGGAGAAAAAGATAGAGCTGCTTGGTCATCTCCATAGCGATTTGTTTTTTCAAGAAAAACTGTTGCTGAATGGCATGGATGTGAAAATTAAGCTGACACACAGGAAAGATGCCTTTTGCTTGATGGGCACCGCAGCAGCTGGCCCATGTAAACTAAAATTCACATCTGCCTCACTTTTCGTGAAAAAAGTGAAAGTAGCCCCGGGCATCCAATTGGCCACATGGAGGCCTTGCTTACGGCCAACACTAAATACCCCATAGCATTCCTGCCGGCAGCCAAGTCAGGAGAATCTGTTTCTGGGGCAGTCATCAGGTTCATTGATAACGATGCCTTTAGCAGGAATTATGCTAGGAACACTTTAACTTTGAACATTACAATATTAATTTGGTGTCCCTCTATGTCAATGGAGAACAAACCCCGATAAAGCCCCTACAACCAGATTTTGAAAATGGTAACTGCGTGAGAGAATACATACAACTGGTACAGACAGTTGATTATCAGGGCCCAGTCTTTCGTATGTTTACCAACTGTGAGGAGTTTGCTCTGGGGTACACCTTATTTGCCTCTGACCTGTCTCCTGACCAGAAGTGTGCTGATCATTATTCACTGATTAAAACCAGGAACCGGAGAGCAGAAATATGCTTTGCTGCAGCTTTGCCCACCACGGTTAACATGATCATGTACGGGGTCTTTGACAACTTCATAGAAATAAATCAGAGGAGAAATGTTTTGTTTGACTTCATGTTAGGATGGACACTGAACAGCTCATCAGGGTTTTATCCTCAGACCCTTATGCCGAAGAAACTTTCTTAGACGTTTTCCCCTGCAACTGGCTTCCTAAGACTAGATTGTCTAAAAGGCCCCTGAGCTTGGTGGTCAACACACCCACATAATCAACCCAGAGAACACTGGTAAGCTGTTTACCTGGAGGATGAGAACCGCGGAGAATTTTTCGACTCATATGGTCACCCCCCCAAACAGCGCTCTATTTCCTCAAAGCATTATGTTGTTTTTAAATAAGAACACTACCGACACAGATGCATACAGCCTTATCATATTCTGTTAATCCCAGTCTTTGGAGAATATCCCTCATGTCAGCATCCAATAACCATGATTAAAATTAAAGCCCCCTCCCAGTCCTCCTGGTGCACCTTACTCCCCCCCCCCGCAGCCTTACTCATGCCCCCCTCACTCCTCCCCACAACACCCCTCCAGCCCAACTAGTGCCCCTCACTCCTCCCACAGATGCTCAAGCCCTGCTTATGCCCCTCAGTCCCCCAACAGCCCCTGCCCCCCAGCCCTGCTGGAGGGGGCCCCCATCTTACAGGGCTATGGGGCCAGGGACCCAGATTCATAGCTCCCAGCCCCCAACAGAAAGCAGCAGCTGCTGCAGCAGAAGCAGCATGAAATTGGCTCCCCCATTGCTGTCTGCCTGCCTGTGCAGACTCAGGCGGGGATGGGGCTGGCTTTCGGCTGCAGCACGCACTCTCAATGGACCCGTGCACCCCAGATCTGGGCTCATACTCCTGGCCCTGCTGCCCTCCCCTGGGGCTACTGCAGCTCAGCATGTGTGACCCAGTGCAGCAGTGCACAGTGCAGCCATGCAGGAAAGCTGCTTACCTCTGCAAGCTCTGCACTACCCTAGCCACACTTCCCCTGTGTGCAGGCAATAGTGCAGGTTTGTGCTCCTCACTGCTGCCATGGCATGCAGGGGAGGTGTGGCCAGGGCAGCACAAAGCTTGCAGAGGCAAGCAGCTTTCCTGCATGAACCCACAGTACCCTGTCACGCTGCGTCACACCCACTGTGCTATGGAGGCCCCAGGGGAGGGCAGCAGGGCTGGGAGCATGAGCCCGCAATGCACACTCTCCCTGCCCCTGACCTGCACACAGATCTAGGGGGCACAGGTCCCCCTTTCCCCGCCACAACTGCACACTCTGGTGGGGAGCTGGCACCTCCCGCCCCTTGCCCGTGGATAAGCCCAGCCTGCAGTATGTGGACCAGGAGCTGCATGCTATCAGCTGAACAGGCTCCACACCTCCTTGTGCAGCTTTCTGCACTCCTGCAGGAAGCCACACATGGTGGTATGGAGCCTTCCTGGCCTGGTCCTGCCTGCTCTATGGCACACGGACCAGGAGCTGCATGCTACTGGCCCGAGCGGGCTTCACACTTCCCTGTGCAGCTTCCTTGAAGGGCCGATAGCATGCTGCTCCAGGTCTATGCACCAGCTGGGCAGGCACTCCTGCAGGAAACTGGCTGGGGGCTGAGGGAGTGGGGAGGTGTTGGGAGAGATACAGAAAACATGCCCAGCCCGCAGCATGTAGACCTGGAGTGGCGTGCTATTGGTCCTACAGGGAAGACGCACAGGGAAGCACAGAGTCTGCTTGGGCCAATAGCACACCACTCCCAGTCCATGTGTTGCAGGCTAGGAGGGCACTGCATGTGGGGCTTCCCCCAACACCTTCCTGCTCCATCAGTCCCCAGTCATACACCTATACCCTGCCTCCTACCTGCCCTGCTGGCTTTTCCCTGGCAGCCACCCACACCTGCCACCCAGAGCCCACCCCCAACCCTGCTGCTGCTCCCCAGCCATGATCCACAACATGCAGCCCCCTGCAAGCCCCACTTACCGTAGGCTCCAGGAGCCAACAGTGAGCCTGAGCCAAGCTTTGGCTGACTGAGAAACTCAGGCCCTGCCCTTTCTGGACAGGGTTGAAGGTTTCCTGTTCTTTTTGCAATTAGCTCTGGCAGACTGGAACTCTGCCAGCCTGCAGAGCTCTTTGCAAAAGTGGGAAATTCACAGGTATGTCTGCTAAAAGGGAAAATCTTTTTTTTCCTCTGGTAGTCAGGAAATCCATGGTTTTCTATGTTTTTCCATAGAAAACGGAAAACCCAGATCCCTGCATATAAGTTAATATGGTTCATAATGACATTCCTACTTTGTCCTTCTAGTATTTCCTCATATACATATATTTTAAAGCATCTATTAGGGGATTGATCCTACAGGATTTTAAATATACCTTCTCAGTATCCCTGACTCATTGATCTCAAGTGGAGGCAATTGGTCAGCAATGTTTACATCCTTAACCTTAGAAATACACATTATTAAAGGATGATCTTACAAGATCCCATTATAAACTCAGTCAGAAAGCAGGATAACCTTCAGCATTATATTATTGTGTCAGTGTGGGTTTAGGGCATAAACTGACACGATTTTCACAGCTCACCCGTTACAGAAGAAATGTCAGGAACAACATAAACCTCTCTATATGGACTTCTTTGACCTCACAAAAGCTTTTGACTGTTAGCCAAGAAGTGTTGTGGAGGATCCTTCAAAAGTATGGATACCCAACAAAATTTGTCACCATTTTCTGTGACTCCATCATGCTACGTAAGCTGTATTTCTCAGTAATGGAACTATCACAAATCCCTTTGAGGTTAAAACAAGAGTTTAAGCAAAGCTGTGTCATTGCTCCAATGCTCTTCTCAATATTCCTTGCTGCCATGTGACATCTGACCACCAACAAGCTTCCAGTCAGAGTACAGCTAAACTACTGAATGGATAGTAAGCTGTTTAGCTTCAGCCAACTCCAAGCCAAAACCAAGACCACACCAGCCACGATCATTGAGCTCTAGTATGCTGCTGCTGCTGCACTACGCACTCACTCAGAGGCAGGCCTCCAGACAATTGTCAATGTCTTTGCTGAGTGTCACAGCATGGGATCCCCAGGGATGGCTGTGATGCCCCTAGGGATCTGTGACTGTGCCAATCTTGCCCAATAGACACCCTTTTCCTCGCCTCCTATGTCTTGCTGGTAATTATAATACATAGGTAAGCTGCCCTTGAGTTTATGTTTGGATATGGTCCTGATGGACCCCACTGAACCCTGTGGGTTCCTGGACCCCTTTTTGGGTCCCACTCAAAATGGATGCCTCACGGGACACCCTTAGCCCTATGGGTTAGATATGTAGCTCCAAAACTGCCCCTTTACCGTGCCCCATGCCTCACAGATGGTAATCAAACATCATCCTTCTGAGGCCTTGATGTAGCTCAGCCTCTCCTTCATCACTGAGCTCTCTGCAGCCGTCTCTGCACCCACACTAGCTCTGGGGCTCTCTGAAGCCCTGTCTCTGCACCCACACTGGTGCTGTGCCCGCTGGTGCTGGGGTCTCCACATTGTAGTGTGCCCCACTGAGGCCTCCTCCTCCCCAGTAGCTTTGGCCTGGTCCACTGGTTTATAAACAACAACCAAAATATGAGCCCCTGTGCTATAACATAATACAACCAGTTCAGGGTGCGCTCTGTCCCTTTAAGTCAAACTTCCCCACAAGCATTAAGTGTCTTGTAGCCCAGGGTACCCGGTCAGCTCCTGGAGCCCCATTATAGGCAGCATATCAAGTGGCCACAGCATCTCTGAGCAATTCTTCTCCGCAGGCTCCTTCCAGAGAACTGACCCCTGCTTGCCTCAGCCCTAGGGTTTATGTGCCTAGGGCCCTGCCTTCTTCCAGTCAGCTGACCAGGTACAGGTGCAGGCTAATTCCCTTGTTAGCCTGCTGCCATGGTAACCTACACCTGTGAGGTTCCTGCCTGGCTCCTAGGGCTTTCTCCCTAGGCAGTTTCTGCTCTAAAAGGAGCAGGCACTTTAATGCCCTGCAACACTGAGGAATACAAGAAAATGGAACTCACACTTAACATTCAGAAGACTAAGGTCCTCCACCAAGAAGCTGCTAATAAACAGTCCCAGCTCTGGTAATCCAGATCCATGGTGAGACTCTGGAGAACTTTGAGTATTTCCCATACCTCAGAAGCTCTCTCTAACAGAAGGTTTACGTTGATGAAGGAATCCAACATCGTCTCAAATGTGCAAGTGCAGCATTTGGATGCCTGAAGAAACGAGTGTTCAGAAATCATGACATGAGATCCAAAACCAAGCTCATGGTTTATCAAGCAGTTGTGATCCCCACCTGGCTGTACAGAGCTGAGACAACATCCAGGAGACATCTAAAGTTGTTGAAGTACCATCAGTTCTGCCTGTAGAAGATCCTCCAGATCCAGTCAAAAGAAAGATGCACCAACACTAGCATCTTCCTGCAAGAAAACACCGTGAGTATTGAGGCAATAATCATGCAGCATCAACTTCATTGGGCCATTTATGTCATCTGGATGTCTGACTCCAGATTCCTGAAGCAAGTTTTATTCTCCCAGCTCAACCAAGATGTACACTCAAGAGGAAGGCAGAGAAACCTCTTTAGAGATGTCCTCAAGATCAACTTAAAACAATGCAACATTTATGTCAACTTATCGGAGACTACTGCCCAGGACCACCTCAAATGGAGGAAGCGTACTTTGAAACGTCATGACAACAACAGGAGGTGGAAAAGCAGGAGTGGCAGAAACACCGTGTCACAAACCAAACAAAAAATCCAGTGCCACCCATCCCACATGCAAACACATGTCCAAGCTGCAGTAGTCTGCCAAAAGCAGATGGGCCTCAGCAGCCATCTTTGGACACACAGATAAGACAATTACCCTCAACTGCAAGGAATGCCGAAGAAAGAATTGTGTCACAACCATAATGAAAATATGTTAACTTCCTATACCCTTTCAGGTACCAGATTCACCTATGTAATACTACAAGCTCAAATTGATTATATTTTGAAAAACAACAATTATCTCTAAGCACTAAACCCTATTACTGATACTTTACATACAAAAAAAAAAATCAATTTTACTGAGAGGAAAGAGAAACCCAAGCACAGTCACACTTTCCTACTTCATAAAGTTTGTTAAATGCCAGCTGCAACTTTTCAGACATATACACATACATGGGGGGCTGGACTCAATGATCTTCCGAGGTCCCGTCCAGCCCTAATGTCTATGAAACTAGTAGAATAAAAGAGCTAGGTATGTAACAATGTTCCATACATATTATGCATACATCAATATAAACTAACACCTTACATTTAAGTATTTGGATAACACTAATGTTTTAATAACAGTTATGGAAAAATTAATTTCTATTTCACTTTTCTGACAATGGTGAGACTACACTTTCACTCATACCTATTAATATTTCTGTAATAAGTACGTTGAACTGGATGCCCAATAGAGATGCATCTGAATGCTGATTTACATGTACTGTTTGTGCAGCCCAATCTAATTGCAAGAACATAGGACTTTAAAGAATCAAAATACTTTGCTACTTTTCCCAGCTCTGCCAGTGACTCACAATATAGATATATTTGAACATATCAGTTTTACTCTATGTGCTTTAGTTGCCTCTTATGAAAGAAGAGATACTTAGAATAGGGAAGCATTCAATTTGGATTTGGATTCTGCTGATTCAGAGGACAGTGATTCAATTTGGAGATTTGGATCACTGTCCCAAAATCAATTCGGCCGAACTGGCTTCAGAAAATTTGGTGCTGATTTGGAGATTTGGCCATATAATATAATGGGGAATCACCGAAATAACTATAACTTTGTCATTTTCTGTCTGTTTTGGATGATAACAGCAGAAATGGTAGCCCGGACAGCCTCAGTCCGGCCCACCACTTTAAATAACAACAAGTAAGCAGCACAGTAGCACCAGCAGTATCTCAGGCAGCCAAACTGTCACAGAGCCTCTCTCTCCTCTCCTGCAGGAGCTTCTTCTCCAGCAGCTGCCAGAGAACTCTCCCTGCCAGCCCCAGTCCTGGGGCTTAGATGTGCCCAGGACTGGACCAGGTACAGGTGCTAGGGATGTTTGGTCTAAGGACATGGCACTGGCAGACAAGGTTCTTTGGATCAATCTAGTATCTTTTAGTAGACCA
Source organism: Crocodylus siamensis (assembly GCF_052110815.1). NCBI lineage: Eukaryota > Metazoa > Chordata > Crocodylia > Crocodylidae > Crocodylus > Crocodylus siamensis. The sequence goes on from NC_143403.1 coordinate 30,564,771, forward strand.
ACTGAATAATTACAGAAATATATTTTAGCAAGCTTTCAGGTTCATCAGGCTGAGGAAGTACCAGCAGGAAGCACCTGGGCTGTAGGAAGTGGGCTTCTGGTGATGATTTTAGTGAGGTCCAATGCTTGTTTGAATTTACAAACCACTTTTCACAGATGGGCCTATGAATTTCACTTCATCCACCTCCTGGATACAGAAACTCATGGATTCAATACAGACTTTGGAATTCTGACACACTGCAACCTGCCAGACATCTGACTCCCCAGGTACCTCTCTGCTTTCACCTGCTACACCCCACTTCCCCCACCCCAGCCTGTCTTGCACTCCCTGACTCCTCCATTTCCATTTTCACTGACTGGCTTTCTTGCCTGCATTGCAAGCCAGCCTCTGGATTCTTTACTATTCCTTCCATCCAGGAAGTTGGTGTTTCTCAACCTGACGAAGGTTGTTGTTTTTTTTCCCTGTGGCTCCTGCTCAGACACAGCCTGACATATCAAGCAAAACATGTACATCTTGGTGTCACAGTGAAGTGATTCTTGTGCAGATTCAATGTTAACAAATTAATATAAAATTAATTGGCCTTTGGAACAGTGATACATCTGAAATCAGCTAATTTCTTCTTTGCAACTTCTGTAATATTTTAGCCATTTAAATCCATTCCCTGCTATAGAACTGCATTATGATTTTTTTTTCTCCTTTCATTTGCCAACTAGACTAACTACTGCAAACACTAGCATTCTGGATAGCTTGGGTTAGGCTCACTAATCTCATCTATCTTGGGAAGATAATGGTGATGAGCCTTACTATCCACTGAATTACCGGCAGTGATGTCAAGGAGCTGCCTGCAGATTCAGGCATTGTTGGTATGGGATGGTGAAAAAAGTAAAAGAGCTTTTTTAAAAGAGGTGGCTCTCCTGTAAAGCTTCAGTAGCAAATCCTTAAAAAACCAAAGGTATAAGTGTAAAAATTAATTTCCTCCAGGCTTCCTTGAAAAGCCTTTGATATCTGGCATACTAAGCAATTTCAAAAGCTGCTCAAAAGCATTACATATTTTCTAGACCTGGAACATCTTAAATTTTTGGAAACACCTTTCAATAACACTTTCACTTACTTTGTTGAATAAACCATAGTCATTTTATACAAAATAAATAAATAAATGAAATTATTTCACAAAGTTGTGTTAATCCATTTGACTAGGATTCTTTAACTGTGAATGAAATGATTGGAGCAATGGCAACAAACTAGCAACTTGCTAGGGTTAAAATTAGTGGTGGGGAAAGTGATACATTTCTCTCTGTGGAGTTTTTTATACTGTATACAAATACAAAGATTTAAGTGACTTGCCATTAAACTATCTAGATCTTTCTCAATCTTTGGTGTAAGGCTGGGGGGGAGGGGGTGGCAGGCGTGTGTGTGTGTGCAGAATGCGTTATGCAAGTATTTAAAGAGTTCAGCACACTTTTCTTCAAACAGGACAATTTGCCTGAGTTAATTCCTTCTTTTTATACCCATGAGATGTGCTAGTACTCTCAGTTCAGTTGTCAGTGGGTGCCAACACAACAAAAAATCTTAATTCTGGTTGGGACTCTCAACAGAGATGTGAGGGGACAGCAATGCAGAGCCTGATGCCATGACTAAGGACTTTATTCTCTACGTCTGTGAATACTGCACCTACCATTTTCTTTAAATTCATTTAGAAAAAAACAAAGAGATGCTGTCAATCTCCTGCTAGTTCAAAGCAGAAAAGCACTTAAACAATTCGTAAATTATAACAAGGCAGATCACAAAGAATAAAAGAAAATAAATGTTACACAAATCATGCAATCTTTTTTCCACTGCTGTTCATTAAAATTGCAAAAATAAGTCAAAATAGCACTCCTGCCCTACCCCACAGAAGGCTTGGATAATTAGAGCTGTACAAAGCTCTACTGACTTAGTATACTAACATCCCAAGGCATCCCTGGAAAACTTGCCCAGGTCTACCACCTCAAAGGCATAAAAAAATAAGGTCCTTTACTGTCCCACTGTAATGGGATCTCTTGTTCCTGAAGCTATATTAACATATTATGTAAGATTAATATAGGTTTCCCTCACTTTATGTGGTTCTATGTGTGTGAATTCACTCTTTTGCAATGACCTTTTTACACCAAAATTTTGTTATATGTGAGGTAAATTCATTCTTATGTGATCAATGTGGTGGAAGCCCTCATTCAGCTGCTTTGTGTAGTGCATTGTGGGAGTGACGTGCACCAAAGTATAGCCTCCTGTGTGGATCTGTGCGCCTCACTCATTGCCTGTGACACATGTTTCTGTAGTTGCCATCCCCATTATGGTAACATTCATCACCACCCTGTGCTTGTGTGTACTGTCTGCTGCTGGCAAGTACCAAAATTGTCTTGTAAAAGTGGTAGAATTGGGGCAGGGGGTCAGTACAGTTGAGGTCTTGGAATGTGTCCCTAGCTGTTACATTGCAAAATGGATTCCCTTTATGCAAATTCAAGTTATGCACCATTTTCCATGTACAGCATAAAGTGAGGGAAACATGTAACCTGTTTGGGTCTAAGAATCTGAAGTGCTTTGTAATTCCAAAGTGAGTGGTGTAGCATGGATGCATTTGGGCCCCCCACTTCACCAGGGATGTGGATAAGCTCAAGAGAGTCCAGAGGAGAGCCACTTGCATGATCAAAGGTCAAGAGAACAAGACTCGCGAGAAGAGGCTGAGGAACATGGGACTCTTCAGCATGGAGAAGAGAAGGCTCAGGGGGAACTTGGTAGCAGCCTGTAAGTATATAAAGGGGGTGCATCAGGACCTGGGAGAACAGCTGTTCACCAGGGCTCTCCAAGGGATAACAAGGTCTAATGGCCACAAACTTCTGGGAGGCCAATTTAAACTGGACATAAGAAAAAGCTTCTTTACAGTCCGTGTCTGGGGTCTGGAACAGACTCCCCCAGAGGTGGTGCAAGCACTTACTCTGGAGTCATTCAAAAAGCATTTGGATACATATCTTGCTGGGATCATTTGACCCCAGCAGACTTCCTGCTTAAGGCAGGGGAGCTGGACTTGACTTCACAATGTCCCTTCCAGCCCCTAATATCTATGAATCTAAAAATAGGCTAGAACAGAGAATCAAAGTAAAACTGAGTTATCTACCAGGATCTGCCTTGGGATTCTTGTGCTGACATAATTTTTTCCCTCTAGAACTACATAATACATAAGCAGGAGTGTTATTTGCTCTGGACCAGATCTTGAAATCCTTATTCATACCAAATCCTGGCTTTTGTAAGAGTATCACCTGAATACAGTCCACACTAAAAACTAATGAAAAACTTCAAGGCTGAACACAATGCTTTCAATTTCTGGCTTTTGAAATTTAATTGATTCAGCCTTGGGCTTTTTGTCTACCTGTACTTAGCAAAGATGGCCAATGGAAATTCAATCTTCATAGGTTAGTTTAAGCTGTGTAGACTGAACTGATGAACAAGTAAACAGACATTCACTTTTGATTCTGAAAATGAAGCCACATGCCTGCAGTAGCCAAGGCCAGAAGCCAGGTGCACTACAGCATGCCTCTCTGCTCAGCTGCAACAGAGAGGCCAAGGCTAGTCTGCCCACTCTGTGAGGAGGGCAAGTTGCAGGAGAGATGGAAAGCATCCTGGAATGCTGGGGGACCGTGAGTTAACCTGAAACTGGAAGGCATCCAGGACAGAAGTTCAATAAATCAATATAACTTAAAACAGTTAAGTCTGATAACACGATCCATCCAGGTTTATCGTAAATTGATTTTCACCATTTTGAAAGAGTTTGTGTGTACCAAACTCCTGTTGTGTTACAAATTTGAACTGGTTTCTAATCACTTTACTGGTTTATGTATAATTTCTGTCCCTAGCCTGTAGGTACAGGGAGACCTAGATGGGCCCTAGAGAGAACTGTCCTGTAAGTCTATGTATTGCCTATTAAATAATGCCAAGATCAGCCTAGACTAGATGTGTGCATTACTTGTCTTGTAAGAGGATTTACAGAATGCGAGTATCTCCTATTAGATCAGGACCCCCTCCCCCCCCATGAAAAGTGTTCCCCCAACACACAGTAAGAGCCTCAGCCCCAGAAACCTTTTAGTCTAAAACATATTAGTCTCCTGTCCTGAAAAGAAGAAGAATAGGGTTCCAGAACCTGCTGTGACACATGCCTTCCTTGATATCTCGGGCAAGTCACTTAACCACTCTGTGCTTCACCTGCAGGTATATATTGAGCATAGTATTGGATGAAGGGGATAGAATAAATACAGTAAAGAATGTGAAACTTCTGCTATTAAAGTAATATGGGTCATTATCAATACCTAAGATCCACAGGAGAAATTAATATGAGATATGAATTTAGCATATAAAGATATCTTTAACATATAGACCAATGGTTCTCAACTTTTTTAGATGCCAGGCACCCTTCTATAACATATGTGAGTTGAGTGACACTTCATTTCAAAAGCTAATTTATTACAGTGCTTACCTCCCTGCACAAGGGCCATACAGTGGGGACAGGAGAATGGTGAAGCAGGAAGAACCCGAGCCTGCCCTTATCTGCTTATCTCCTCACATTTCCTGTTGCACCCCTCAAAAGTTTTGGGGTACCTCAACAATCTTGGTTGAGAATTACTGTCAGAAACACAGAGATGGAGGGCTGGAAAGGATTTCAAACTTCATCTAGTCCTATCCTTGTACAGAGGTTGGTTTCATCTACACATGGCTTAACAAGTACTGCAAATGTGCTTTTATTAGACTGAGTGTTTGAAAAGGGTTTTGAAGGACCATACAAACCCAAGGAAACAATAGAAGCAGTACTTAAACAAAGTGTATACAAATAGATAGAAGATGCTATTCAGAAATGGGGCATGCATGGAGTATTTTTGGAAGAGAGAGGGAGAGGGAGAGGGAGAGGGAGACTATGAGCTTACACATACCAATTTCCTGGGGGTGGGGAAAAAAATCACACATGTTAAATATACAAATGAAAACTAAATACCCTGAACGTTAAAAAAGCTAACAAAATATCTCAAACTTTCTACGCTTATTCTTGAATGGCAACAGAAATTCTCTAGAAACATAGCACTATTATATTTTTTGTGAACAAGACCTGCTTTACTAAATTATACTAAAATTCTCAAAAACAATTGTGAAATAAGGCTAGGATAAATCCACCATTGTCATCTATAGGTTGGAGTCTGAAAAAATAGTTGTGATATTCTACAGGAAATAAAGCGGCAGTAGTCACAAAGGAAGTAGAGAACCTGCAGTGACAAGTGAGCAGGCCAGGGTGCTACTTGCTTTAAACTGGTGACCATATTATTTCTAAGGAAAACTGAGACACTGCCCCTTCCCTCCCCTATGCACCATGCCACTCCATCTCCCCACCAGCCAGCAGCAGGGTGGGAAGGAAGGGGTGGCTGGGATTGCCTATAGGAAAATTGGGTGAGGGAGGGCTAGGACAGTGGGTGGCTGGGGCTCTGCTGGAGGAGGAAGAGGGCTGAGCTGGAGGCTGCTGCACAGCAAGTAGAAAGCTGACCTGTTCCATGGCAAGTGTGAGTGCAGCATGCGTATGTCTGTCTCAGTGTCTCTGTGTCCAAGCTGCTGTGTAGACATGTGCATTTGCTGAGCTTTGTGCAGTTGCTTGGCATCATGTCAGAGAGGCTGTACCTGGGCAGCCTCCTCTTGCCTCCATCAGACCCCCTCTTTACACTCCCCCTTCCACTCCCCACCAGCTTCCTCTCCCTTTGCCTCCCTTTCCCACACCCTCTTCTTGCACCCCACCACTCACTCCTTCTCCCCTGCCTCTCTTTCCCCATCATTCTGCCTTGCCACTTTAACTCCCCAGACTCCTCCCCCATTGCTGCTGCTGTGACCCTCAGTTCACTCTTCTCTCTCTCAGCCCACCTTCCCACTCTCTCCTTCTCTAGATTGTCTCCACCCCTGCACCACCAATGCATGCACACACATACCTGGTGGCAGCAGGCAAAGTGCTGAGTTCACCTCTGGGCTCCAGCCCCTGGCAGGTAGGCTTATGTGGGATGGAGCCAGGTGAGGCCAGGGCAGAGCCACTCCTCCCCTTCCCCCAAATACAGATCCCTGGCAGCTAGGTGAGCAGGAGGGAAGGATGGAACCCCTCAGGGCAGGGGTTCAAGCCCCCTGCTCTGGGAAAGCCCTGCTATGACAACCACTCCCTGGTCCCAACTTCACTGGGCTGCAAACAGGTGATGCAATACATGTGAGCCACCCACTCAGGAGAAGCACGCTGGGCTGTGTGGCACTAATCTGGAACTTTTCTTTGAATTGTCACTAGCCAGCCAGGACACTGGAACAGCCTATGAAATCCGAGACTGTCCCAGCCAACCAGCATGTATGATCACTCTATATAAAATAACTGGGCTTTTGCTTTGCTGATTCTTTAGTATAATATGAAATGTTGGATAATTGTAGCTTCTTTTTTTTTTGGCAAACTGTTGTATAAACAAACAAACACATTTTCCAGATTCCTTCTGTTGTAGAAAGTGTCTGAAGTGGACCAGAGCGAGTCAAATAATACAAGTAATCAATCATTTTGCAAGAAGTTGTTTCATAAGACATAAAGTAAGGACTATAGTATTAATTGTTCATGTGTATTCAGATGACTGAATGGACCTGTGTTTTTATTTAATAATGATGAGTCTCTAATTTTAAAGGCTTTAATCAGGGAGCAGAGGAACATCATGCTTTATTTGACCAACCAACAAATGGTTAAAGCGAAATGCCCAGAGAATGATATTTGCTGACGTTCATTAATAACTCAAAGGCTCAAATTTGTTCTCTAATTATACAGCAAATACTTACATGCTCGTGAATACAACTGTAGAAATCAAAATGATTCATAGACAAGAAAAAATGCTACATCCTCTGTATAAATTACATACAATGCATAACTTGACTATAGATCACACTTTAAAACTAGCTATCATAATATTGGTTTTCTCTTATTACACCACCTCTCTTTAGAGATCTCATGGCATTTTAGTATTGATGCTTCAGATATTCTTGTGCGATTCTTATTTTACAAACTGGGGCACAGCAAGGCTAAGCAATTTGTTCAGGATCATTCACAGCATAGCCAGGAAGGAACTGAGATCTCTTAATATTTTCCACACAAGGTTAAAAGTTAGGTCTATGCTCATTTCTTTCATACTCTGCTGCAGAAATAAACAAGGTTGTACAGATTCTTTCCTTTACCTTAATTTTAATGGAAGGAGTATAAACTGAGCAAAATTGCATCACTGGGCAATAAGGTACAAATTATAAATAGAAGCCTCTGAAATAACATCCACAAAATAGTATTGTTACTTTCATATACAAAAAATACATATTTCAGATCTATACAAACAAGCCAAAGTTTAGGGGTCATTCAGTCAATATTTCATTTTTTAATTCAAAGACTATTGTTAAATATCCTTCTTTCAGATTCAGATGTAGCCACTATCATCCATGCCTTCATAACGCCAGCTCTAGACTACTGCAATGCACTCTATGCCAGGCTGCCCTTGAAAACCATCCAGAAGCTGTAGCTGATGCAGAACACAGTTGTCTACCTCCTGACAGTAGTCCAGCACTTGCACTGGCACCCAGTAGCTTTCTGGGCACAATTCTCAAGGAACTGGCTTTGACTTGCGTGGTTCTAAATGGCCTGGGTTGTACATATGTAAGGGACCACCTTTTTCATTGTGCTCCATTGTAATCCTTGAGATCAGTATCCTCCAGGTACAATCAGCACACCAACTCTGATTGCCAAAAATGTATGGGAGGTTCTTCTCAACAGTTCCTCCTCAGCTCTGGAACTCCTTCTCTCTTGAGGCCTAAGCCTGGACATCTTTCAGAGGTGGTGCAAGGGCTTTCTTTTTGGGCAGGCATTCAGCAAACAAAGCTAGGCCAAGATAGTGTTTTCCCAGGTTTGTTTGTTGTTGTTGTTTTTGTTCTTGGTATTTGAATTGCCTTTTTAAGTTTTTCTATTAATAGAAAATAATAGAAAATCAGGGTTGGAAAGGACCTCAGGAGGTCATTTAGTCCACACCCCTCCTCAAAGCAGAACCATCCCCAACTACATCATCCCATTCAAAGCTTTGTCTAGCTAGGGCTTTAAAAACCTCCAAGGATGGAGATTCTACAACCTCTCTGGGTAACCCATTCCAGTTCCCTTCCTCATGAGAAAGTTTTTCCTATTATCTAACCTAAACTTCCCTTGCTGCAACTTGAGACCATTGCTCCTTGTTCTGTTATCTGCCACAGCTGGGAACAGCATAGCTCAATCCTTTTTGTAACTACCCTTCATGTAGTTTAAGGCTTTTATTAACCCCTACCATCTACCCCTCCCCCCACACACACACACTCCAGTCTTCTCTTCTCCAGACTAAATAAGCCCAGCTCCCCCAGTCTCTTCTTATTAAGTCATGTTCACCAGCCCCCTAACCATTTTTGTTGCCCTCCACTAGATTCTCTTCAGTTTGCCCAAATCCTTTGGGGGGGGGGAGCGGGGGGGGGGGGGGGGGGGACGACAAAGAGTACAAAACTGAACACAGTACTCCAGATGTGGCCTCACCAGTGCTGAACAGAGGGGAATAATGACTTCCCTCAATCTGCTGGCAACACTCCTACTAATACAGCCTAGAATTAAAAGGCTTTACAATATTGACATTTTGAAACCTCCATTCAGTGGGCCGCACCAGATGGCTTAATACCTCCCCATGCTTAAGAATAGAAGTCAGCTCATGTCTAGTCAGATCAAGATAAGACCCAGACACATAGTGGAAGATCCAGACAGGTAGCAAACCTGAAAAGGAGTAGATATACTCAATTGCCTGTGCTCCTACTGGAAAACAACCCTGTAAAGTTCCTTTTGGTGACAGTGACTGGGTAGGATGTTTGGGGTTATTCTCCCCATCAGAAGCTGGATGTTAAATCTTAGACCCTACTGAAAGGTTTACAGATTCAAATAAATATCCATTCTTTTAGTTTTAAACAAAACAGGCCTTCAAAATCTAAAATATAAAGGTTTCCCTCCATTTTTAAAGGGCTTCACAAAATTAAAACGGACATTTTACCTCTCAAATAACTGAGACAACAAACACACAGGGGATATATATTCTTGCATACAGAATTACTGAGTCAGGACTGGGATCACTTCTTTTGGAATGGCCTCCAATTCTGACATTCTTCTTAGATAGTTTTGCCAAGTAATAATAAAGAAAAACCAAACCACAGTCTGGTTTATGGATGGCTAAAGTGGTTATATCCAAGGCATAAAGTACTAAACAAAACTATTTTTTAATAAAAAAAACTTTCCTTCAAACATAAATTGATACTTTTTTCTGGTTTATGCATAATTTCACTTGATTACTGTAATTGTCAGAAGAACGCTGAAATGTAACTCTCTCTTCTTTCTTAAAACACAGATTGTCTTACATGCTTGGGGTCAAACTGTTGGTTCCTACTCCACTGGTGGCAGTAAGTCTGGAGACAGCCCAGAGAATCTTTTCTTCTGCCCTCTTTTGCCCAAATAGGGACAAAAAAGAACACTTGCAGGAAAGAGACTAACTAGGAAAGCCAACATCTCAAGGAGATCTGTCCATCTAAGGAGATGGCTAGCACTGGCCTGTAAAAACAGGTGTGGAAAACATGCATGCTTCCTTTTTTGTATGGAAGACATAGTAAGCACAGGATTATGCTGCCCCCAGCCACCCAGAGGCATTTGCCCTCTATCTGCACTCATAGTCAAAATGCCTCAAGCCAACTCCTCTCATTGCTACGCTGCTCACCACCCCTAAGCATGCCTAATGTACTTTAAGGCACAATTTAGCCTGTGTGGTTTCCTTCTATGAAAAACTGATTTTCTACAAGCTTTCTTAAAATGGTTGCATGATGGAGTATAACTAACTTGGTGGGGTCCACTCCCATCTATGAGTGTATGCAATGCCTTTTGATGCTAACAACTGCTATGTCATTCTACCTGCTACATACACATATGCAAAACATCTTTAGTAACTTTGTGGAATCCATTAACTGAAAGTGAAACTGTATTAATGTTCTGACTGCCCAGCAGTTCTGATGAAATCACACAGGGTACATCTACATGTGCACTTTACTGCAGAGCAGCCTGTGACGCTTTACTGCGGAGCTAATCAGTCTACATATGCTTCAGTGTTAGGGCACAGTAAACTAAAGAACTCCACCAGAGGATAATACTGTCAGGAACTTACAGCAGAGTGATTAAGTTGTGATCAAGTGCACGTGTAGACAGTATAGCTGTGTGAAGCTTTGAGTGCTGATTTGATTTGGAGGAGATTTGGCGGCCAAATCTCCAAATCCGAATAGAATCAGGGGACCAATTAGAAGGTCCAAATAGATTTGAAGCTCTCTGAATCAATTCAGAAAAGATTTGGAGAGCTTTGGCGAGTCAGGCTGTCCCCAACTAACCGCAGCAGGGAGCTGGACCCAGACTCCATGCTGGTAAGTAGGGGGCGGGAGAGGGGAGGCTGGAGGAGGAGGAGGGCCCATCTTCCACCTGCTCCCCCAGCCCCCTCAAGTACCCCCCAACCCCCACCTGCTCTCCCAGGGCCCCCCCCCCCCCATAGCTGCCCTGTCCAACCCCAGCTCCTAGTTGTTTAAAAAAAGTCCCCACACTCACTGGCTCCTGCCCAGCAGGGGGGCAATCCCTGCTGCCCCCCACTACATGGCAAGATCTGCCATAAGTCCCCTGCCCCCTATCCCAGTGTCGTTCCCCCCCTCCCCCCATGGCTGCCCTGCCCAGTCCAGCTCCTGGCCCTTAAAAAAAACCACCAACTCACCAGCTGCTACAGTGGCCATCGGGGATTCTGGGGGCTCATGGCAGAGGTCCTCCATGCAGTGTAGGGTAGTGGGGGGCAGCAGGGATTACCCCCCTGCCTAGCAGCAACTCAGAGTAGGGGCTTTTTTTCAAAGAGCTGTGAGCTGCAGCCAGGCCAGGCTAAGAAAGTGTGCAGGGGATGGGGCCTGCATGATTTGGAAGCAGCTGAATCTCTGAATCAGATTTGGCTGAATTGACTTGGGACACTGATTCTACTAGCCGCTTTGCACAGGCCTAGTAGATGGTGACTGCCGAGTGCAAATTGCTGGTGTCCTGTGCACACATGTAGATGCTGTGCCCTGGAGCAGTGTACTCCAGCTCAAACAGTTCCAGAGTTTGTTGCATTGTGTTAATTGCACATGTAGATGCATCCGAAGCTCTGTTTTTTAGCACTGGTGTAACAAGCTCAAATGCAATCACTCTGGATTTACACTGCAGTAACTTAAAGTAGAATGTGACCCTGTATCTGTAAAATGTATGCTTTCACTCTCTCTCATTTGCCAAAGACCTCTAGGGCTTCTTCATGGAGAAGATGATGCAGAGAGATTAACTACTGTTACTAAAGCAAAAACAACTAATAAGAAGTTTTCCTTCAGTCTATTAGGATTCCAAGCTCCCATCCTCTCATTTCACCTACTGAAAGTTTTATTTTCTAACCATAACACATGTGAATTTGGTTCCTCAAATGCATCCAGAATTCTGCTAAAAAGATAGTTTTCCAAGCTGCAGCTCAGACATCACCTGTCTCTTTGCACCTGTCCCTCGTCTCCTTCAATTCTATCATGTCAAAGAAGGTTACTTGTCCTTCTTTTCAAGCCCCTCCAGAGCCAATCCGTCCCTCCCACCCTTTCCTCTCATTTGGTATGAAATGTTAACTCCTGCTTCTGCCTGGCCCATGATTCTAGCCCTTAATGCCTATGCGTCACATTTTCAAACAGGCACCTTAGTGCTTTCCCCCATGTTGCCCCCACACATAGGAAGATCTCCTCAAAAACGCGTATAAAAGCCATTTCTTTAATCTCCTTCAACACTCCCCTTTAGTACAGTACCTTATAAAACAGCTCTACAGTGGTCAGACTGCTGTTGTACTGAGAGGTGCATTTACAGTGCTGACTGACATTTTCTCCTTGTCTTCCCTACAACTGTTGATATCTATTTGTTGTCCATTTTTTATACAGAGAATGTAAACTCTGAGGCAGGGACTGTGTTTTGTTCTGTGCTTGTACAGCACCTGGCACAATGGATTCCTGGGGCACTTCCCCATGAGCACGCACATGTGGTTTATGGTGCCACAAACCCATTTGCAGTACCACAAACCACACAGAGTACACGTGCACACATTCACAGTACTGCTAATTGGAAGCATAGCAGGTTTTTGATGCTGAGAGATCTCACTGTCAAAAAAAATTTGCTGCAAAAACAAAACAAAACAAAAACAAACAAACCAATATGGTGCCCACAGCAGTAGCGTGCACCATCAGAAGAGAAGCCTGGCCAACTAAAGCCATGCTCTAGCTGTCAGCCAGGCTCCAAATGTCCAGATCATGCTGCTCCTAACCCAGGTAAGGCTGCTTGGGCCAGGCCAGGTGCTAGCCCCAGACTCCCCTAGCCTACCAGGGGCAATTTGCCATATGCCAAAGCATCCCTGTGTGTGCCCCTGCATGCACAAATAGCAGTGGCACAAATATATACCACTGCTATTTGTTCCCCAGGAACTGCATGTGCACGTTTGTGGGGATGCGCCCCTGTGGCATAATAAAATTCTCTAGGTTCTACACCAATACAAATAATAAATGACAAAGCAACATGAGTGACAAGGCTTGAAAGCTCCCAAAGTCTTATAGAACTGAGCTTTGAAAAAAAACATTTCTATTTCCTGGCAGCAATCAGATAAGATTCATATACATGGGATGGATATGTTATAAAATTGAGTGTAAATTCTCAGAAAGCATCTCAACTCATGAATATCCCCCAATTACCATGATCTGCAAGGACCCAGCATGGAAGAAAATAAAACAAATTTGGATCAAGCCCCTGGACTGGAAGTCCAACTCAAGTATAGGCAGGAAAGGCTTTTTTTCCCTCCATTTACTCCAATGGGCCTTGGAAAACAGCAGTTGGAGCAGAAAAGAAGTGAGGAAGTTGCAGTTTGGCAAATTCTATAAATTTGCCTTCCAAGTGAAATTACAGGCTTTACGCTCCAATGAGACAAACCTGAAATGTTCGCTTGAGGAAACCACTGAAAACTGAACAATGAATAGCTTGCAAGACCTAGCCATGAATTCCTTAGGGATTTCTGGATGTGCTGAGTCTTCTCCATGGATCTTCCTTTGTTATATTATGGAAAGACCACTACTACACTTAGTTCAGTTGGGAAATGATCTGGCCAGAGGGTGGTTTGCCAAACTATTTAAAAGCAGGGTAAAATGTGTAATGAATTTTCTTAAGTTGCCCACTGCCCTTGACATTCTGTTTGGAAAAAAATTAAACGTACCTCTAATTCGGATTTTAATCACCTTACACTTTACAAAAATATACCTTTACTTTTGCTTCACTGGTTTTCAGAAATCACCAATCTGTATTTAACCTAATATCTTACCATGAAATACACCCTTTCCCTGAAGGTGTGCAGCCATGAAACATTAATATACTACACACTACACTGATATAAAGTACAATGGTGCACACAGACAACTAGCCTTCCAAACAAAGCTGCTGCTTTAGATACTATTACAGGTTATTGCCACTAGGTGGCAAGGAGCAGGTAATAGCCTGTTTTCTCTGAGCCAGCAACAATACTAAAATTAAAGCGACTAGAGCTGTAAACACATGACCTAGGTTCACAGGTCCCTAGTTATTCTTCACGTTGCAAAAAGTAATTTTACTCCAAAGTGGGATGACTTGCACCATTGTAGGACTATATGCCATGTATCCACTCCATATTTATACTCACATAGAGATAGATCATACCAATTGAAGCTTGTTGTGCATTTGAACACTGAACTTAGAGGTAATAAAACTATCATAGGAAACCCAGCAAATTACTGTAGATTCCCAAACCACTCAGTAAGTCAATAATTAAGTGATGCTAAGAGTCTGGCATAGGTTCTTCCACAATGCATTTAGAATCTTCAGCTAACTTCTTTTCAGCAGTTCAAATCAGAGAAGGAAAAGATGAACCACAAAGTAACTTCCATTAGTTGGTGGGACATAAATGCTATAGTGAACAACTGAAAAATGTTCTATGGATTAAAAGTTGCCCCGATGTGGTATTCAGTGGATATGCTGTAGAATCAGAAATTACAGAACTTAGATGATTTGTCTATAAGGCCATTTCCTATATCTGCAGCACGAAGTGTAAAAAAGATTCTTCCAATATAAACTAAATTGTTGGTGACTGCTGTTACTGAGGGAGTTGCACATGCTATGCTCTTTCTTGGGGTGGGTCCCCAAACAAAGGGGCACGCACTTGTAGAAATTTGTGCTGCTGTCTTGTGCTCCATCACTCAGTCCTGCATGTGCGCTTCAGCACACAGCAAATTGTCCCCGTATAGGGGTAAGGGAGGAGGAGTCTGCAGCCAGCACCTGTGGTGGCTCCACCAGTTTTACCTGGTGTCCTTGTACAACAGGGGTGCAGATCTGGCAGTACAGAGCCTGGCCAGCAGCCAGAGCATTGCTTGGATGGCCAGCCCTGCATTTGTTCTACTGCACACTACTGCTGTGTGCTCCGTGATGCTTTTTTCCCCCCAGAGTTTGTTTGGGTTTTTTTGCTAACAGGATTACCAGGAAAAAATTTGCATGTTCCCCATGTGCAGTTTGTGGTTCAACAACATGATTTGTGGCACCACAAACTGCACACCCCTGCATGTGGGGACTTGCCCATGGAGGCTCCATTTTTTGTTTTTTTAATTCTTTGTCAGTTCCTTCTATCTAAAATGTATGTCATAGAATCATAGAAAATTAGGGCTAGAAGTGCCCCTAAGAAGTCATCTAGTAACCTGTTCCAGTGTTTCACCACTCTCCTAGTGAGAAAGTTTTTCCAAGATCTAACATAAACCTCCCTTTGTCAATCTTTTGGGACCTTTCCCAGTTGCCTCGAGTTTTCAAAGATAACACCCAGGGGCTCTGCAGTCACACTGCATCTGGCCCCACAAACTTATACACATCCAGCTATTCTAAATAGTCTCCAACCTGTTTTTTCACCACTGTTGGCTCCCCACTTTCTCCCCAGACTGAGTTGCCAGATTCAATAGTCTGGGAGCTGATCTTGCCTGTGAAAATTGAGGTACTTTAGCCATTTCCACATCATTTGTGGCTAGGTTGCCTCCCCCATTCAGTAAAGGGCCCATACTTTTCCTGACCTTCCCCTTGTTGATGACACACTTGTAGAAACTCTTCTTGTCACCCTTCACATCCCTTGCTAGCTGCAACTCCAGTTGCGATTTGGCCTTCCTGATTTCATCCCTGCATGCCTGAGCAATATTTTTATACTCCTCCCTATGTGTTTGTCCAAACTTCCACTTCTTGTAAGCTTCCTTTTGTGTTTAAACTCATCGAAGAATTCTCTGCTAAGCCAAGCTTGCCACATTTGCTATTCTTCCTACACATCAGGATGGTTTGTTCCTATGTCTTCAGTAAGGCTTTAAAATACAGCCAGCTCTCTTGAACTTCTTTCCCTTTATACAGACTGAAGGCACATTTGCTCTCTGTCTATAGAAAAAACTTCATCAAGATATACATTTTTAAATCTCATTACAAGAATAAAAAACCCAGAACAGGATCTTCAGGGCTGGCATTACTTACCATCTTTGGAATCAGAAACAATATAATCTTTATCTGCCACCACAAATTGGTCCCAAATGCCCCTTTACATACCAATTTCACATATCAAGACCCTTTGGTAAAAAATAACATCCAACTTTATTTTTTTTTAAAAATATAAAATCTCTGCCCAATAATAAATAGTGCACTTCCTATAGATAAATGACTAAACCCGAGGGAGTAACTCCACTGGGATCGATTTTGCACATTACTTAACCATTATTTAGTTCACACAATTAATGAGCATGTCAAAAAGAGAAAAGTTTGAAGAGCAGATTTCTATTCTACACAGACATTAGTAAATCTTCAGAGGTTACCTGCCTAATTGAATTCTTTATAATTCTTCTATACTGAGTTTGTGGAATGCCGTAAGATGGAAACCCTGACTACAATACGGCAAATTAAATAGAGACTTAACTGATTTCCAGGGAAACACTCAAAATGAATCACTTTCAGACAGAATAGTGCTGCTAATTTCTATTTAAGTTTAAAATATATAATACACTAATCTTTTTCAGTATGAAGTTCAAAGAGCATATTGCATGTCTGCAGGGGGGCTGAGGACTAGATTTCTGTAATAGTATTGTAACAGAAATACACCTGCCCTGTAATACTTTTATGAATACTGCATGTTGAACTGGTGATTGGGATATTTACTATATGAACATACTGTTTTAGTTTAATTGGAAGAAGTAAGGAAAAACAACTAGGAATGAAAAAGAATAGCTTACAAAGAATACTTCTTCCCCAACCCTAGCAGGTAGTTGAGACAATACTAGGGCAGGAAGTGGCCTGCCTATCCTAGGGATCTAAAAAAAAAAAAAAAAAAAAAAATGTGAATGGCATTATTTAGGGGAATGAGATGTCTCTGCTGAGGCTGTCTTCAGGTGAGATGGACATGAATGCAGATTGTTGCTTCAAGCCCATTTTTTCTATATTCTTACATCAAAATAAAGAAGTACATTTGTTTTCAGAAGGTTTCCTGACTAGTGCATACTACTAGTTACAGATCCCAGAGAAGGGATTATAGCCATTAGGACTCACTTGGACATGCTATAGATTATATCCTGTGAATAAATGGTTCATATAAGAGTAAAAAAAACTGGAAGACTGAAGTTCTGCTCCAGTATAAATAAAGCATAGCATTTGGGGAGAAATCCCCAGAAGTGCAGCTAATACTGCAAGGCTGGCAGGCGTTATGCAAATTTCCTTGACCAGTTCCAGATGTGCAGGCACAACTGGTTTGTGGAACCCCAAACCTCTTTGCGGTGCCACAAATCATACGTGTTGCATGTTAAACCATGCACTATGCTGCTAAGTTACAGCACTGGGGCAAAATTTGCCATGGGGATTTCCTGGTAGCAAAAAAAAAAAAAGCCGCAGCATAAAGCATACCAAAGTGGCATGTGCCAGAACAAAGAGAGAGACACAGAGATGGACTGAGGCACTATGTGCTATGTGGCTGGTCGGAGCACAGCATGCCTCTGGATGGGTGGAGCAAGCAGCCCCAAGTTGGCTGCTTTCCTGTCTCCATCTGTCTCAGCACGGGGGCTCCACAGTAGAGCCCCTGTCTTAAGGCATGTGCTACTCCCCAGCTGGCTCGGGCACAGGGAGCCTCAGCATAGGAACCTGCCTGCTGTCTAGACTTGCACTTAGGCCCCCTGTGCCCCAGACACCCTTGCTGCACTTGAAGCAGCGGGACGTGTCCCACTGCAAAGTATATGGGTACGGGTGTGCCCTGTGGCACGAAGTAGTGGCTCAAATTTGTGCCACTGCTATTTGTGCTGTTGCTTGCTTGTGTGGATGCAGCCATTAAGGCTAACATAAAGGACAATCTCAAATATCTGTGGAAGCACCCAGTCCATCCAAGATCTTTAAGTATTATGCTACTACTAAAATCTGGTCTTTTTTTCAGAAAAATCTTACAAAGCCTGATCCAAAGTCCAAACATTCCATAGTGATTTCAGATGACTTTGGATCAAGCCATAAGTAAGGCTTCTAAAAACAACAGGCCAGGTCTAAGATTGAGGGAGGATTGGCTTGTTCCTAATACTCTTACCTTTCCATTGTTTCATGACCTTACTAGGTATGATTCTGGTGAACAACATTAAGGCACATCTAACAGTTTTCTTTAGCTTTTTTGCAAAAAAGTTACTTCACTGATTTGTCATGACATGGAGCTACACTACTCCCAGGCTTCTGGGAGCCTGATGCTCTTCTACTCCAACCTCCAGGACCCTAGCCATGTACGAGGAAGAGAGGTTCCTCTCTGCAACTCTAAGCTTCAGTGTGGCACAAAAACTGAAAGAGTGAACTGGCCCACCAAATTTTTGATAATTAATTTTATTAAACTTATATGTAGTGACCTTGCTCTTCGTCCACTCACATGAGATTCCCCCTTGCTGTGAATTTGTTTAAATATATGCTTTTAAGCCCTTTGCAGCCTGTACTGCTTAGTTTTGTACATGTTTTCAAATGAAAGATTTTTTGATAGTTCAAAATCTGTTTTCATGTAGCAAATAGTTAAGTTCATCAGTTGATGAATGGGATTCCAAGATAGTAGTCCAGTATAAATGGAACAAATAGACCAAAACATTTATGCTGCTGATAACCCAAGGCAGTGGTTTTCAGACCCCTAAAAAATTTCAAATGGAGGTGCAGACCTCTTTGAATTGTGTCAGTATTCATATAGTTTTGACTGATCATAGTTATCTTTTGCAGACCTCTTAGTCTGCATGGGCTACAGGTTGAAAACTACTGACGTAAGGTCTCACCTGATTGACAGAAACAAATGTCACAAGACAGAGAAGGATCAATATATACAAGTGATGTCTCTAAAGTGAAGTAGAAAAGATACAGACCCTTCCAGCAAACAGAGTGTGTGGGGCCCCTCTGCCCAAGCAGGTAAATAAGCCAAGGCACACAATGTGTTGAGAAAAAAAAAAAAATGCAGTAAGGGAACCTGCTTGGCACACTCAACTCTACAATAAAAAGAATGTGACCAGTCTTTGTGCGTACAAAACTTTAAACTAGGCTGAAGGCCAAGCTAAGTTAATGGCCCCACCAGCACATAGGCATGTTAATACACGTTTCTCAAAGGAAGCATGCAAAGACTTATGAATGAGGACAACCACTGGGAACACCATTCTGATCAGTCAGGTTTCTGTTTGCTCAAATTGTTTTGCTATCCCCTCTGCCTCTACCACCTGAAACCATCACCCCAGAAAGTAGGGTGTTGAGCAGGACACTATAGGCAATTAAAATCCTTAGCTGTTATGCCTTAAAATCCTTAGCAGTTGCCTCCAACCTACTACTAAGCACATACCACTTCACAATGAGCTGTAGTTTACAGTTCCTCACACAATAGATAACAAGATCCTTTTTGGAATCAAGGTGCAAGGTTTCACATGTCACTGGTGCAGCCAGTACTGTGTTTCCCCGAAAATAAGACATACCCATAAAATAAGCCGTAGCAGGATTTCTACGTATTTGCGCAATATAAGCCATACCCCGAAAATAAGACATAGTGATAGGCGTGGCTAAGCGTACCGGCGCGAAGCGGTAAATAAGACGGGCAGCCCTTCTCATTTGCCCCATCGTGACAGCTGCTATCTCGGAGGTGACCGGAGAGGGAGAAATAGAAAGTGAAAGTAAAAGTAAAAGTCTCCTCAGTGAAGTGAGGAGCAGGAAGTTCTGCTTTAGGTATTGTGTGTCCTCAGGGGGGAGAATAAAGCTGTGGCTGCTGTTTTACTCAGCACTGTGGGTCTCTCACCCCACACAAACACCAGGGGATAGGGGAAAAGCTTCAGCAAGCAGTCTGCTACTGAGCCCAGAGAGATCATCACAGTTCCACTGTGCAGACTGGACCCAGTTCTCACTGGATCCCTGATAAATAAGCTAGCCCTTACACATCAGCTTTGCTGGCCTATCTCTACTTTTCCTGAGTATCTGTACCCCCAGACAAGATGAGCACAAAAAGAAAGAGTTATTCTGTTGAGTACAAGAAAGAAATTGTGGAGGACTCCCAGGGCAAGAATCTTACGGCTTTCTGCAAAGAGAAGAAGTTGGGTATCCGAATGGTCCAAAAATGGCGGGCAGAATACGATAACCTCAGTCTACAGGTGGACAGAGGAAATGCTAAGAAGCGCAAGTGTGGTTCAGGTCGGCAACCTTTAGTTCCTGAGCTGGAAGACATGACCAGTGAATGGATTGCTGACAGGAGAGCAAAGGCTTTGGTTGTGCGCAGGGCTGATATTCAAGCATTTGCCCTTGCAATGGCACCACAATTAGAAATATCCCCAGAATTCAAAGCATCACAACACTGGCTGGATGGCTTCCTTCAGCGATATGAACTGTCTCTCAGAAAATCAACAACACTGTTTAACTTGGAAGATGCTGAAGTTATTAAGCGAGCACTTGCATTCAAGTCCTTTGCTGATGGCATCGACTTTTCTAAATATCAACCTTGCAACATGATTGCTATGGATGAAACGGCAGTGTTTATGGGTCAAGGATCCCAAACGACAATTGAACAGAGGGGTGCCTCCTCAATCTACGTTCCCTCCACTGGTCACGAAAGTTCACGTGTTACCTGTATTTTGGCAATTCGTCTGGATGGAACGAAAGCCACCCCTCTTATCATCACTAAGGGCAAGAAAGATAAGACTGAACATGTTTCCGGCATTTATGTTCTCGAAACCGAAAAAGCCTGGTGCACACAAGCAGTTATAAGGAAGTGGATTGATTTAATGCTGCCACTTGTTTTGCGAGGTGGCCAAAGAGGTCTGCTAGTCTGGGATTCAGCCAGCACTCACCATGCTAAAGAAATGAAGAACTTCCTTGCAGAGAGAAGAATAGATCAAATAATGATTCCTGCAGGAATGACTGCCTATCTGCAGACTCTTGATATTGCAATAAACAAGCCATTCAAAGACCATTTGCGTATGGAAATTAACGACTACATTGAAAATAGAATGACAAGAAATCAGCGTGGAAACTTTGTGAAACCTAGCCTGCAAGAGGTCGTGATTTGGGTGAAGAATTCATGGGATAAAATCACTGACAGTGTTGTTGCCAATGCACTCCGAGCAAGTTACATGGATAAGAGCTGCTCATTTAATGAGAGCTCTATTGCTCGACATGAGAGGTTGGGGCCAATGGTTCTAAAGGAAATGGAGTCGCAAGAAATTCAGGATGGAATTCCGGGTTTGGAGAGTTATGACGATGTTCCAGAAGAAGACGACTTAATTGTATTTGAATAAATGTAGATTGTTGTACTATACTTAATAAAAATAAGACATCCCCTGAAAATAAGCCATAGTGTGTCTTCTTGAGGAAAAATAAATATAAGACAGTGTCTTATTTTCGGGGAAACACGGTAGGTAGGGTTGTCGAGTATGAAATGAGGGAGCCATTAATCTTTATGCCACTAACACTCAATCAGGTGTTAATCTCCCAGTGAAACCAATGAGAGCTTGTTAAAAATGCCAGCGTCTCACACTTTTTGAAATCACCCCTACAGTGTCTCCCTTTCTTATTTATGAACACGGGAGCCTGTAGAGCCAGTGAATGGGAATTCATGTTTCATCTACTGTTCCAGTACAGGAGAATCCTATTTGTGATAATTTGTCAGTAAAATCCTAAGGACCAACTTATTGTGCACAGGACAGTACCTCATGCATGGCAACACCAACAGTAAATTTGCCTACATCGAGTAGTTTCTTAAAAATCACGGTTTGCCAGTTATTGCCACATACTACACAATGTACAAGAGAAACCCATGTTGATGGTCTGCCCCTGCAGCTTTGGGACTAAGTGTGCACAATTTCTAGGAACAATGCCTTTTTCAGCTTCAGGTTCTCCAGCTACTGATGATCATCCCATATCTGTGGCAATATATATATATTTTTTTAACCAGTCAACACCTAGTTCTACTTACCAAGAGTCCATACACTAGATCATAACCTAGATATCTTTGTCTTTTGTTGGGTTGCTGTCCCCTAAGTGTAATGGAATACCTGTCATTTGGTTCTACTTCTACCACAGCAAGATTTGCAGTTGCTTAAGGGCATTTTTCTCCTGTAGGTACAAACAGATCGTGCACCTCTACATTGGTTGACAGAGGAAAAATACAGAAGAAAATAACCCCAAACTCCACATAAAATATTTGTAGGTGTTTTGTCTGTGGAACAAAAGTTTCAGCAATTTTTATTCATTTATGCATTCACAAATCAGCTTGGCAACATCAGATTTCCAAGACCACCTGTTAAAAAATTAATCTCTTTGCAACAGCTTGATTACTCTGTCTTTGTAGTGCATTCAGATTTGCTCTCAATGCCACTCAGACAGAGGGTACTATCTATCAGAAAGACCAACATTCTTCTCTAAAAATGTATGCAGCTCTTAGAATACCTGGGTTCTATACCAGTTTTACCTCTGACCTAATTTTTGCCTGTGGATAAGCCAATTTTTCTGGGTCCTATTTTTTCCACTTGTAAAAACTGACCTGGTAAGACTCATCATTGTAAGATATTTTGATATCTATCACTGCCAAGCAGAACACAAATAGTAATTATTAGTACATATTACACACCACTTATTTATAAAGGACATTTTCCACTGGCCTGTAAAATATAAATCCCAAGGTTACTGCTGATCTCATATCTCCTGCAAAGTTATACCAAAGCATTTGCATCATGCATTCTCAAGTACATTACCATCCAGCTTCAGCCTGAGTTTTCAAACTGCATTTGGTTATTTCCTTCCTACTACTTAGCCTAATCCTTTTATCATTAGATGCTAATCAACAGGAAAATATAGTTCCTGTTCTTGAGCATGTTAATGTAAAAAGTACTGATTTTATAAAACTATTCTTTTAATTATGTACTTGAAAAAATGCTTAGATATATGGAAATTAAATAGATCTAATGAAGTGGAATGAAGTGCTAAGTTTTAATTAAACAAATTAGAAAATTGGCAGAAAAGATATTAAGTGAGTCTTTGAAATGGAAATAGTATACTTAGTTCTATGCTTCGTGTTCAGATGGGTGGGTAAGATACTCTCTAATGTGCCCTCATAAATTTTGTGAGCCAAAATGCACACAAATACACACACGTATGATTCCATGAACATTTGCTCAAAGGAAAAAATGCACTTTGACCAATATTTCCTTTCTGTAAATATCCTCAGAAAGAAACTTAATGGAAAGAAACATTTTAGGAGTTAATAAATAAAGCACAATTTGATATGATAAATTGTAAAAAATAAAAACATAAAAAAAATAAAAATAAAAATAAATCAGTAACCTTCCAGAAACCTAGCTTTAATGTTATCCTGACTCAGGCACAGAACAGAAAGGTATCATGCGAGTCACCTTTAAATCTAACTCAAGTGTTACTTTACTCGCAACAAAAATCACTCCCAAGCACTCCCAAGAATGCTTAAAGACCTGTTCTGCTGAATTATTAGGATCAAAAAATAAACTCAAGAAAATCATCAGGTGTTTATAGAAAACTCATAACACACACACAAAAATGACATATTTATCAAATTATTGACTACATGTTACCTACTCACTTCTACTTGGGCCTTCATAGTACTGTATTTACTCAAATCTTTAACAAATGTTTTTCCACCTAATCAGTATGAAGAAAAAAGGCCCTCGTCTTAGATTCACATACAAAGAAGAGGGGGAGGGGTACTGGGAATAGGCAGCTGCTGTGGCTCTGGCCCTGAGCCTGTCAGGGCCAGTGTCAGACCCACAGCAGCCTCCTGTGCCTCCTCCCTTTCCACTGCTTGCCCTCTGCAGCTTTACCTCCACCTACTTACTGTCAGGCACAGCTCAGCTCCAGCTTGCGCTGCGTTCCCTCCTGGGCATGAAACGCATGGAAACTCTGTCCCCCGCTCAGCCAAATCAGCAGCACTGACACTGCTGATTTGCCTGCCTGGCCAATCATTAGTTCTGACGCTGCTGCATGACCCAGCAAGGACTGATCTTCCACATGCTGTGCTCCAGGAAGGAACAGAGCTGAAGCAGTGTCTAACAGGAAGGGGGTAGGTGGTGGGAAGAGACTGCAGGGAGCAGGGGGAGAGGGCCAGAGACTGAGGGAGGGGCAGAGATTGTGGGGAGCTAGTGGTGGGGGGTGAGGAAATGTCAGTGGGGAGGGGGGCAGGAAGGTGACAGAGGGCAAGGGGGCTACCTGACTCCGCTAGACCCTATTTTCCCTGCTGTAAATTAAGACAATGCTACAATAATTAGATTCTATACCTTGGAAATTACAACAAAATTTATAATTTTTCCTTACATAGACTCTAATTATTGGGGGGTGGGGTGCATTTTAAGTTCAGGATCGACTTACATTCAAGCAAATATGGTAAATTTGAAGCTACACACACACACACACACACACATTTGTGGGGAGTGGACTAA
Source organism: Crocodylus siamensis (assembly GCF_052110815.1). NCBI lineage: Eukaryota > Metazoa > Chordata > Crocodylia > Crocodylidae > Crocodylus > Crocodylus siamensis. The sequence continues at coordinate 30,588,915 of NC_143403.1, forward strand.
GGAGTCAACTCCTGGCTTGCTAGAGAATAAGTCTGCAAGAATCTCCGCTTTTATTTTTTAAAACACTCTGGTCATCACATTTGCAAACTAAGGCTTGACAACAGCAATCCTAAAAGCTCCAACATCAAAAGGCAAATAAAAACAGCTCAAAATTGATTATCTTTAAATCTTATGATTTTGAGGCCCTGACTATTGATTTGTGAAAGGTTTCTGGATATGGCTGTAGTACCCAGATAGAAAATTAGTGACACTCATCCAGTGGTTTGCCACCAAAATGTTTTGTGTACTTTGTCTTCATAGGAAAGATGGTAGAGGCATCTTCAACATGGATCTCTCAGTAGGAACTCGATAGCATAACTATTATTTTTAAGAAACTGTTCAAGTTAACTTTGTACATTTTCTGGTGGTGTTCTTTCAAGATAAAATTTCCCACGGAGCAGAGGGTCAACACATGGAGTGTTCTTTCAAGATAAAATTTCCCATGGAGCAGCCCAGCGCAAGAATTCAGGACATCACAGAGACCATCCCAAAGATCATTAAGCCCTTGGACTATTACCCTCTAGTTGTGGTCAATGTGGGAACTAATGATGCATCTAAGGGTAAGACTGACTCCATCATGGAAGACTACAAGGCCATGGATCATCTACTCAAGGAGATGTGAGCCCAGGTATTTTCCTCCATCTTCCCGGTAAGTGGACAGAGTAGATGCCATGAGGCCTGTATCGGTGTAGTTAACCAGCATCTTCGGTGCTATGAGGCGGGCTTCAGATTTCTGGACCATGATCCATATTTCTGGGCTAAGGGTATGCTGGGGTGGGATGGACTACATCTCTCACCCAAGGATAAATGCATTTTCTCCTCTAGGTTGGCTGATCTCGTTCAGCGGGCTTTAAACTAGCTTCATCAGGGGAAGCGGCCACCCAAGGAAAAAGGGATGTTTCACCAACTAGCAAGGCGACAAGAGAAACAGAAACCCAGTTAAGCAACAACGGGCACAGCAGTAATGGCAGCAGGGGGGAAGTACGTGCACTCTCAGGAGGCCTCACATGTCTGTACACGTAGTATGGGGGGCAAGCAGGAGGAACTTTGCCTTCTGATAGCAAGGAAAAATCCACACTTAGTGGGGCTCACAGAAACCTGATGGGATCCTACTGGGCGGTGGACATTCAGGGATACACACTATCCCTGAAGGGACAGGACTGGGAGGAAAGGGGAGGGGTTGCCCTCTATGTCAAAGAGCAACTCACATCATCAAGAATTAGCCTTGGGGTGGAGGAAGGTCAGGCAGAGACACTATGGGTCAAACTTCAAGGGGGGCAAGGCAAAAGGGATCTTACGGTGGGTGTCTACCACAGAGGTTGAGTTGGCATGCTTCTTATTCCCAGTGTATTTGAAGATGGACTTTTTGTTGTCCTTAATCCTGCTCACTAGCCTGAGCTCCACCCCTGCCTTGGCCTTCCCAATAGCCCTCCTACACTCACAGGCCAAGGAGGAGTATTCCTTCTTGGTGATAGCCCCTCTCTTCCAGCGGGTGTACACCTCCCTTTTGGCCCTCAGGCATTCTCAAATGCCTTGCGGAGCCATGGGGGTTTCAGAGCACTCTTATCCCCCTTCCTTCTCTTGGGGACTGTCACACTCTGAGCCTGGAGGATCGTTCCCTTAAGGTACAACCATCCCTCATGGATTCCCATATCCTCTACCTTTTGGGCCCTCAGTGCCTCCCACGCTAATCTCCCAAATTCATTGAAGTTGGCCCTTCTGAAGTCAGGGGCTTTAGTCTTGGTATAAGCCTTCAAACACCCTGTTCTGGATGGTGAATTCCAGCAGGCAATGATCACTGTCACCCAGGTGGTCAAGGACCTGTAGTCCCCTCACCAGGTCATCCCCAGTGGCCAAGACCAGGTCCAGCAAGGCATCTCCCTTAGTGGGGCTGTGCACTTCCTGGATAAGGTGTAGGTTCCTAGCTGAAATACAGGACCTCCACGAACGGTCAGACCTGGCCGATTGCTCCTCCCAGCAGATATCTGGGTAGTTTAGGTCCTCCATGACAACGACATCCCTAGACCCAACTGCCTCCATAAGCTGTACTGAGAAAGTACTTCTGGTCCACTTCTGGGTCCACAGCTGAGCGTGCAAGGACCCTCCCCCCACCATGGCTTGGGACCCCAGGTACCAGCCCCCCAGATCCATGAGGCACCAGCTGCTGAGCCAGGAAGCTTCTGGTCCACTTGGAGGGTTCCAATTTGATTCAGAGAGATTAAAGCCTGTCCCGATTCCATTCAGATTTGGAGATTCAGCGACCCAATCAACCCGAATCTACACCAAATCGAATCAGCAACCTAAGTTTCACATAGCCCTACTGTATGCTAAAATACTGAGCTTTAAAATATAAAACTTTTCCCATTACACAAAAAGTATTTCCAATTTTTGAAATGGTACAGAAAGTTCCATGCAGAGTTGTGTATGTACTAGGGTCAATTTCTCCCTTCAAAGTTTTGGTTCTAGTTCAGCAAATCCTTTAAGCACCTGCTTATGTTTAACCATTACTCAGTCACATTGAAGAAAATAGAATTTTACTTTATGCTTAAAATGAGGCGTGTTCTTAACTGGGATGGACTCAGTCAGAGTCTTAATAACATATTGCCTATGACATTGCAATGTTACCCTCAATGCTATTAGAAGTTAGCGAAATTACATTATATAACAAATGTGCTTAAACACTGCCAAACCGTACAGCAATGACAAACAATGATATCTTTCCCTTCTTGTATACTCTAGTTTTGACTTTGCAATCAAAATAATGTGCTCTCCATCCTCATTTTCTTCATTTTTCAGGGAAAAATAAAACGCATAAGAGAGAGACTTTTTTGACCACATTAGTTACTTTGAAATCTGTGATGTTGTTGTCTTTCATAGCTGACAGTGTCAGTGGCATGAGAACTATACCTAATACACCTCCATGTAATTCTCAGAACTCCCATCAAATATTTAGTGAGTAGACTGAGAAGAACTCATTCAAATTATGGAAGTATTACTGGTGCTCACTCCATACCCTGCAGGTGGTATATCAAGGAAACGACAACAACTCTACAATAAAAATTAAGTATACTTTCTGGTCCAAATTTAACATGTAAGAATATGCTACTTTTTCTCAATATGAACGGTGTTAAGATTGTGTTATTTCTTTGCAGAATTGGGTCCTTAGTTTACTACTGAGTCTTGTGTTGCAGAATCACCACTGATTTTTTAAACTCCTTGTAACAAGGTGGCCTCTCTGGGCTGGGTCTCTGCCAGCCGCCCACCTGTCCCTGGGGAAACAACCCACCTGACTCGCCTTGATAGTAACAACTTTGTATTTTTATTAAGGCAAGAGGCTGCCCATTGTTTGCCCTGTTGACAAGGGCCTCTGAACTTGCTCCAACTTCCTTTTTCATGCATCTCATGCCTCACAGATGTTTCTCAGCTAGTTGACACTGGAACTCAAGCTCTGGAGTCTCATGTGGACCCCTCATTAGCTCCGTGGTTAGACCCAGAGGGTGGTGGTTGATGGAAGTCAATCGTTGTGGTGTGCTAGGACCAGTGGGGTCCCTCAAAGCTCTGTCTGTGGGCCTATATTATTCAACACCTTCATTAATGATGTGGCATCAGAAGCAGACTGGCCAAGTTCGCCGAAGACACCAAACGTTGGGGTAAAGCATCCACACCTGAAGACAGGAAGGCGATCCAGACTGACCTTGACAGGCTCAGGAAATGGGTGGACAAGAACCTGATGGTATTTAACACTGAAAAATGCAACTGCTGGCTTGCATCCATAGATGCTTCTCAAGCAAATACCAGGACATCATTCTCCCCTTGTACTCTGCCTTGGTGAGGCCGCAGCTAGAGTACTGTGTCCAGTTTTGGGATCCACAACTCAAAAAGGACGTGGAGAAGCTTGAGAGAGTCCAGAGGAGAGCCACATGCATGATCAGGGGTCAGGAAAACAGACCATATGATGAGAGGCTGAGAGCTATGGGACTCTTCAGCTTGGAAAAGCACAAGCTCAGGGGTGATGTGGTGACCACCTATAAGTTTATCAGGGGTGCTCACCAGGATCTGGGGGAACATCTGTTCACCAAAGTGCCCCACGGGGTTTGAATGGTCACAAACTCCTCCATTTCAGGCTGGACATAAGGAAGAACTTCTTTATTGTCTAAGCCCCCAAGGTTTAGAATAGACTGCCACCAGAGGTGGTTGAAACACCTACTTTGAATGCCTTCAAGAGACATTTGGATGTTTTTCTTGCTGGGATCCTATGACTCCTGCTGACTTCCTGCCCCTGGGGCAGGGGGCTGGACTCAATGACCTTCCAAGGTCCCTTCCAGCCCTAATGTCTATGAAATGAAATCTATGAAATCATTCCCCACCAGAATTCATGGCCCCAGCACCCTCATGCTTGGCTTGTTCTTTTGCCCCCTCACTGGGCCTCCCACCTGGAGGCATACACCAGGCCTCCTACTCAGCCTAGCACCTGGCCTCCCTTTTGGGGTGGGGGGCCCCACACACTAGGCCTTTCCACTAGAGCTGCACTCAGCTCCCTACTGTGATCTCAGGTCGCTCAATGAGCCTGTGCACTGCTCCAGGTCCCTTCCCCCAACCTGGGCCCTGCCTCAGGACTCCCATGAGCCTGTCTCCCTCTGCATGATTTCTAACCCATGAGGTATGTGGGTCTGGGGTTAGGAGGTGCCCCACCATACTTACCTTTTACTGGGGAAGGTGTCTGGCCTGGCATTTCTAGGGGGTTACCCTGCCATAGGTAGCCCCACCAGGCCTTCCTTCCCCAGCAGGATTTAGTTTTCTGTCATTTCCAGGACACCAAGGCCTCCTTCTTCCCCATAGCCTTACTCTTACCTCCAATTAGTTCTTAGAGCTGGAGCTCAGCAGGGAAACGTTTCTTCCCTGCTGGCTGATCTCTCTCTGCTCTGCCTGGCTGGCCTTTGAAAATGGCTGCCTTAATCAGGCACCTGGCAGCTCCCTGATTCCAACCCTTGAACTGGCAGGCACCCAAAGGTGCCCCACTACACTGCTATTGGGGCATAATGACATTGTAGAATGTAGTCTATGGGGCTTGTACAGCTATTACTTTGCTGGCTCTGTAATCATAATTTTGAAGTCACTTAGTGAATAACCTAAAAATCCCAGATATAAAACAACAATATTATTTAAGATTACCAAAGGACAATTGGAGATGCAGCTTGCAAGGAAAAGGTTACGAGAAGGGTGTCTACAAGTATGCTGGTAGCAAAAAGAAGATCAGCGAGGGTTAGCGAGGATTTAGTTAGGGAGCTTCTGGAGGGGTTGGACGTATTCAAGTCAGCCAGTCCGGATGATCTCCACCCTAGAGTTCTAAAGGAACTGGCTGAGGTCACTGCAAGCCCCCTGGCACAACTTTAAGAGCACTCGTGGTGCTCTGGTGAGGTACCGGAGGACTGGAAGAGGGCCAACGTGGTCCCCATCTTCAAAAAAGGCAGGAAGGAGGACCCAGGAAACTATAAGCCGGTTAGTCTTACCCTCGATCCTAGGCAAGCTGTTCGAGAAAATTATGCTGGCACACATCCAGGAGGGGCCAGCAGGGGACTGCATGCTTAGGGGCAACCCACATGGGTTCATCAGTGGCAGGTCAAGTCAGACCAACCTGGTGGCCTTTTACGATCAGATCACCAGATCATTATATCCACTGCTACCCCTGCATCTAGTCTTCCTGGACTTCCAGAAGGCTTTTGACACTGTCTCTCACCCCGTTCTCATTAAGAAACGGGGGGGCTGTGGTGTAGACACCCACACAGTCAAATGGGTTGCCAACTGGCTGGAGGGCCGCACCCAGGAGGGTGGTAGTGGATGGGTCCTTCTCAATCTGGAAGGACGTGGGCAGTGGGGCTCCACAGGGCTCGGTCCTCAGGCCCGCACTGTTTAACATCTTCATCAGTGATTTGGACAAAAGGGGGTAAAAAGCACCCTGTTCAAATTTGCTGATGACACTAAGATGTGGGGGGGACGTGAGCACACTGGAAGGATGAAACAGGCTACAATCAGACCTAGACAGGTTACAAGGGTGGGCGGACGAGAATAGGATGGGTTTCAACACAGACAAGTGCAAGGTGATGCACCTGGGGAGGAACAACCGGCACCATACCTACAGGTTGGGGGAACTCCCCTCTTGTCAGCACGGAGGCGGAAGAGGATCTGGGGGTCATCACTGACTCCAAGATGAACATGGGCCGACAGTGTGGGGAGGCAGTTAGGAAGGCCAACCGCACCTTGTCATGCATCCACAGATGCATCTCGAGCAGGTACAAAGAGGTGATCCTCCCCCTCTATGCGGCACTGGTCAGGCCGCAGATGGAGTATTGCATCCAGTTCTGGGCGCCACACTTCAAGAAGGATGTCAACAGCATGGAGAGGGTCCAGAGGAGGGCCACTCGTATGATCAGGGGACAACAGGGCAGGCCCTATGAGGACAGGCTGCAGGACCTGAACCTGTTCAGCCTCCAAAAGAGAAGGCTGAGGGGGGGATCTTGTGGCCTGTTATAAACTAGTTCAGGGGATCAGCAGGCATTGGGGGAGTCACTGTTCCCCCGAGCACCGCCAGGGTGACCAGGAATAACGGCCACAAGCTGGCAGAGGGTAGGTTTAGGTTAGATATCAGGAAGCACTACTTCACGGTCAGAGCGGCTAGGGTCTGGAACCAACTTCCAAGAGAAGTGGTGCTGGCTTCTACCCTGGGGGTGTTTAAGAGGAGGTTAGATGAACATTTTGCTGGGGTCGTTTGACCCCAGTACTCTTTCCTGCCATGGCAGGGGGTCAGACTAGATGTTCTGCTCAGGTCCCTTCTGACCCTAGAAACTATGAAACCATCAGGAAAAGTGAGGATCCTTACTGGATGGGGGAGGCAACCCTGTGACAAAGGATGCAGAAAAGGCTGAAGTGCTCAATGTCTTTTTTGCCTCAGTCATCACAGGCAAAGTCAGCTCCCAGACTACTGTACTGGGCAGCACAGTTTGGGGAAGAGGTAAGCAGCCCTCAAATGGTGAAATAAAAGGTTGGGGAATATTTAAAAAGCTGAACATGTACAAGTCCATGGGGCAAGATGGGGTGCGCCTGAGGGTGCTGAGGGAGATGGCTGATATGACTGCAGAGCCACTGGTCATCATCTTTGAAAATTCATTGCAAAGATCAGGAGAAGATGATCCTGGATGATTTGAAAAGGGCAAACATAGTGCTCATATTTGAGAAAGGGAAAAAGGAGGAGCCAGGGAACTACACACCAATCAGCCTCACTTTCAGTCCCTTGAAAAATCATGGAACAGATCCTCAAGGAATCCATTTCTAAGCACTTGGAGGAGAAAGGTGATTAGAAAGAGTCAGCATGGATTCAACAGAGGCACATAATGCTTGACCAACCTGATTGCTTGCTGTGACAAGGTGATTGGCTCTGTGCATGCAGAGAGACTGGTGGATGTGGTATAATTTGATTTTAGCAAGGGTTTTGATACAGTCTCCCACAACATTCTTACAGGCAAACTAAGGAAGTATGAGCTGTATGAATGGACTGTAAGGCGAATAAAAAAAACTGGCAGGAGCATTGGGCTCAGAGAGTAGTAATTAATCGCTTAAAGTCTAGTTGGCAGCCTGTATCAAGTGGAGTGCCCCAGGGATCAGTCCCGTGGCCAGTTTTGTTCAATGTCTTCAAAGACCTGGAGGATGGCATAGAGTGCACCTTCAGCAAGTTTGCAGATGACAACAAGCTGGGGGGGAGTAGTAAATGTGCTGGAGGGTAGGACTAGAATTCAGAGCGACCTAGAGAAATTGGAGGATTGGGCCAAAAGAAATCTCATGAGGTTCAACAAGGACAAGTGCAAAGTCCTGAATTTAGGATGAAATAATTCTATGCACCAGTACAAGCTAGGGGCTGACTGGCTTAGCACCACCTCTGCAGAAAGACAACTGGGGGTTATAGTGGACAATAAGCTAAATGAGCCAGTGGTGTGCCCTTGTCAAGCTAATGGCATACTGGGCTGCATTGGTAGGTGTGTTTCTAGTAGGTCAAGGGAAGTGATTTTCCCCCCTCTTTTCAGCACTCGCAAGGCCACTGAGGCCATCTGGAGTATTGTGTTCAGTTTTGGGCCCCCCACTGCAGAAAGGATGTGGACAAATTGGAGAGAGTTCAGCAGAGGACAACAAAACTGTTGAGGTGCTGGGACACATGATTTATAAGGACAGGCTGAGGGAACTGGGATTGTTTAGTCTAGAGGGAAGATTGAGAGAGGGATTTAATAGCAGCCTTCAACTACCTGCGGGGGGGGGGTTCAAAAACAGGTGGAACTAGACTGTCCTCAGTGGTGGCAGATGACAGAACAAGGAGCAATGGTCTCAAGTTGCAGAGAGGGAAGTTTGGATTAGACATTAGAAAGAATTTTCTCACTAGAAGGGACTGGAACAGGTCAGCCAGAGAGATGGTGGAATCTCCATCCTCGGAGGTTTTCAAGACCAGGCTAGACAAAGCCAGGCTGGGATGATCCTGCTGGGGAGGGTCCTGCTTTGAGCAGGGGGTTGGACTAGATAATCTCCTAAGGTCCCTTCCAACTCTAATTTTCTATGATTCCATGCACTTCCCTTGGTTTTTCTCTTACCTTCCCTCCTGTAAGATCAGAAAACTTATTTTGGAAAGACATAGAAAAGAACACTTGTCATAAAACCCAATCCCCTGCAAAACCTTCAGAAAGATTTAAAATAAACATTTGACTTGTTTCATAATGATTTGTGTGAGGAAGTCACAGAAAGGTCATATCACAGAGGGAGTGGCTCCTGAGGCAAAGGGAAGCCTTTATTACTTTAACTGACCTCCTCCAGGGCTATTTCACTTATATTTTATAAACTATCCAAGCCGTGTGCAGTGCAAGTAAGTAAAACAAATTGCCTTATCCACGCTTAGGTTTTTACTAGCCATTTTCTTTCATATTGGTTGGAAGTAGAACAGCTATTCCTTTAACCCAATGTTTTTAATGTGTTCAGTAATTTTTGTCAGCACAGCCGAACAGTTGGGTAATTAATAGTAATCTTAATGATCAAAACTTGCAAAGCTAATTATTACTGAATAAGCAGAATCAAACTCCATATAGAATTTTTTTTTGTATTTTAAAGTATTGTGTTTGCTTTTAAGGTCTACCCACAATAGATGAATTTGGACTTAAGTGCTGCCACCTTTTGAATGTATAGTGTGGAAACAAGAAAAGTGTATTTCAAGCTGAGCATGATAAATGAATTCTCCTTTCAGAATGGCTGATCATTTTGTACCGCATTCTCTTGCTATTTGACATTTTACTGAAGAATCACATTTTATTATGTCACTTCAACCATGCCATTATTTTCTATACCAATCAAAGCAGAAAGAATGTTGGCCTGCTGCCATGTTTAGTGACATCTTTATGCAGCTCTGTGTACTCTCTTGCGCTTAAGTTACAGGCATAATGTTCCTTATTTTATGGTTCAGCTTCTCCCTAATGATCCTGTAGGATATCCAGATTTGTGACTTTAATGAGCAAATACACCGTCACAGGTGACCTGCATCAGAAGTCTGTCCAATCCAAATGTCTGCAATGAGGATAACAGAATAATACATATGTCCCTTCTGTATAGTATATTTCACCTGAGGACCACAAGCCTTTTCCATAGCCCATTTAGTAGTATTAGTTTCCCTTTTGCTAAAATTGAAGTAAGGCACAGAACAGTTAAGGCAACTATGTTGAAAGCTTAGGCAATTGCAACTACCTATTCGGTAAGGGATGGGCTTCCATATGATTTTCAAAGCTGGTGTCTGGCCATTGTACAACTGTCTGGAGTCTGCAAACTTAAGTGAGATAGTGAGTACTGCAAGATCATTTCCAGAACGCAAAGGAATATTCTAAGTCTGCTCCATATTCTCAAAGGCTGACTTATAACACTTATAACTGAGCCAGGAGATAAAGTGCTTACGCAGCCGCTTTTCACTAGCTGTTCTGTAAACTTATGTAAGCCTTAAGAGAGTCAGTCAGTCTACAGAGGCATGAACAATTGGTTTTCAGGACAGGGTTCTGTAGAGCAAGGAGGCGATGGGATAAAACCTTACCATTGCTGTATTTGAGACAATTCTAGTGAAAGAAAAGAGGGCACAAGTGGCTGAGATTCAGAGGTATCCTTCACCAACAATCCTGGATGACTGCACTCAATATCAAGAAAGGCATGTGTCATACATTATGAAATTAGCTCAAAACCTAATTAGCATTTCTGTGATTAAATAAATAGGGCTGAATCATATTAATATAATAATATAACATTTTAAATATAATATGCTTGGGGGTTTGTTTTTTTTAATTATTCTCCAGATTTTGAGCCTTGAGGGTTCAATGTTTTCAAGTTTTCCTCTATAACCGTTTCTGCTAGACATACTGTATACTTTTTTTTTTTTTTTTTTTTAAAACAGAAACAGATTTTCACCAAATCACAGGACTCCAGTAGCTGTTACTTTAAGAAAGCACACAAAATAGCACAAAGCTTGCTGTGAAGTATAAGCCCTGGTATCACTGCTGTGTGAAGACCTTTCAAAAAACAGTCTCTGGAAAGCTCCAGGGACATCAAATACAAGAGGGAACATAACAACTTGGCCAGTAGCATTTAGTCCTATTTGAAGTCTCATTTCCACTGTACTTTTGAAGTCACCAACTATGACCTCAGTTCTTATAATGCTAAACACAGCACAGATTTATATTACGTTTTTATAAGAAGAAATAGCCTACAGTACCAGGCATGAAATGATATATATCCTGTCTGTTCTAGATAAACTTCTGTAGTAGACATTTAAAAGGAAGGTGAGTTTTAAAAATGCAGCCTTAAAAACAATCCACCAGCTAAATCTATTTCATTCCAAGTTATATCTTATTTTTAAGAACAGAAGACAGAATGAATTAAATTGAAAGCCATGTATTAAATAGTTAGAATTTTCACAGAAGTTTATTGGGCAAAAGTCCACAAGAAGCCACTTACTTTTTCATCCACAGAAACTTATTTATAGGAGCTGAATTCTAATAAACACAGATTGCAGTGCAAAGAAAAAAAGGTCAGCAGTGTATGCTCAAAGCTTTATTGATGTCTTGTCAATCAATCTTTTATTTTGTTGTTTAATTTTTTTTAAGGGAAAAATGCATGTAAGCACTTTTTCACCTAATAGCTGATTTATTGAGCATTTCAACAAATCACCACATAGATACAATAAGCAATGACGGCCGATTATCAACTTTGTGTTTTCAGGTCAGATTGTAAATTGACCTTGTGTTCGCTTTTCCTCTTTCTGGGGAATAGCTAAGGCCTTTTCAAATATAATAATTTCCAATAAACTTTTTTTCCCACCCCTGCAACATGCTTGAGGGGGTAGCATGCTAGGGAAACAAAGCAACACATCTTGACAAATATATACAGTCAAATATATTGTCTTCCTGTAATTTAGTTAAAACAAAGCTGACCATCTTAAATCTGAGGGTTTAGTCTGTCACTGCTCTGAAGTTTAGCGGATGGCTTCTAAACCACAGCAGTTCTTCCCTAGACAATTTTACAGTGAATGCAAGTTCTGTAAGAGCCAACAACAAATTTTGGCTCTGATCCTGTAATTTATTGCACAGCAGTACAGTTGGGCCTACATAGTGTCCTACTGGCTTTGAAATGATTGGGGCTGTTTGCAGGTAATAAATGGCATTGAGGTCTCTAATCAGCCCTTAATAACTTACAAGAACACAGTTACATCATCTTTATGTATTAACAGAATCCTTAACACAAAATATCACTTTACTGTAGGCATATTTAGTATAGGAATTGCCAGACTGCATTGTGCACAAGATACCTTCTTGCACAATCCTGCATTTGTACACAATCCTAACCTTTAAGGAAAGGTTAAGAACCTCAAAAGGAGACAGATATGGAATATCAAGACCGACTTAAGACCCGAGTCCTGAGATGCAATATCCCTTCTCCAAAAATTTGTTATCACTAACAATACTGGGTACTCCTGATAGCCATTTTCCAGTTCCTCTTAGAATCTTATTAAGGTCTTGGGTGTCTGGTTTCCTGTGGCTTCCACTGCTTATTTAGTTGTCACATAGAAAATGTCACAAGTAAATTCCAAGGTGTGAATTGCCTGCCTTCCAGTGTCATTGACTGTTCCCTTCATTTTTGTATCATTAGGGACAGGGAAGTTTTTGAGATAGAAAGTGTTGGAGCAGGGATTGGGGCAGGTGCCCCATGATGGCAAGTAAAATTCCATGTCAGTAAATGTACAGTAATGCACATTAGGAGATAACAGTAGCTTAATTTTTTTCTAACTAGAACACATCAGAGCAAACTCAATTAATTGAGTCTGCTGGAGCATGCTAATTAGCAGCCTTGTTATCATGTGTATTTGGAGTCCATGCACTTCAAAATGGTGGCGGGGTGATTTCACATATGGAAGAGGTCAGTTAAAGTAATAAAGGCTTCCCTTTGCCTCAGGAGCCACTGCCTCTGTGAGATGAAAACATTCCTTCTTGTATCTTGCTGAGGTCTATATGGAGCTACTACTAGTGCTTCTGTGTTCTGATGACTCTAAATAGCTTTATGTCACCTGCAAATGTTACTAACTTGTTTCTTCCCACCTTCCCCATTCATAAATACATTAGACAACAGTAAACAGAATCTTGAACCACATACTGCTGGCTTTTTGCATAACTAGAAATAGTTTTTGCTTATATTGGTATCTAAAGTTAAAATCCTATATCTTGAACACCTTAAACAGTATTTGCTTTATAACTGAGAGATTGTGAGTTTCATGGGTTGGGTGGGTACATCAAGTACCCCGAGTGGCTCTCCACTGGTAGTTTATTTGTTTTTCTTTTTGGCACTGAAATGAGAATTTAAAATACAGCCACAGGAATGCTATTTGATTGTTGCCAGAGTACTGTGCTCATTGGAATGCCTCCTGATGGTGGTCCTCACATGCTAGTGAGGCATATCTGTGTACTGAGATGCAGCATTTTAGAGCTTCAGCATGTTTTCCCAACACATATTTTGATTTTGTTTTCTAGCATTTCAATCTTTAGTTTTTAATCGTCTCCATTTTACTAATGCTGAATATTACTTCTACCATAGCTACCAAGAGCTACAAACCACAGGGCACATCTGCACAAGATGTTTACTGTGGAGCTGCCTAATTAGCTCCACAATAAACATCTTGGTGTCTACACCTGCAGGCCTATTAGGCTGTAAATATAAGTACTATCCTGCTGCAATGTTTTCACTCTGGGGTCCCTCTGCAGCACACTGAACTGGGTCAGAGCAGTCCAAGGCTGGCAGGCTGAACCCTGGAACCTCCTGCCAGTTAGGGCTTCTCTGACTCAGCGCAATGTGCTGTGGTCCCCAGGTGCATGTGTAAATGCAGTTCCTGTATATGCGCCACAGTTTTTTGCATTGTATTATTATGCATGTGTGCAGTACTGATTTTTTTTTCCTTTTGCTTAGTACAAGATATAACCCCTAATGTGGGGAAATTGAGACTTCCAGAAGTTTGGCTTGATAGTCTTCTTTATTGTGAGAAATGGCTAAATATTGCCAGCAAATACATTTCTTAGACACTATGGGCATCTATACATGTGCTCCGAGGTGGAGGAGGGGCACTTTAATTACAGTGGCTCTAATTATTTCATGTGTATTCAGTGTCCTGCACTTCAAAATGGCAGTGGGGGTGCTTTAAAAGCTTTAGTTAAAAAGTGCCCCTGCCACCATTTTGAAATGTGGGGACACTGAATACACGATGCACAGACTGCTGGGAACACACTAGTCACACTCCAGCAGACTCAGAGCAGATATATGTTAATCAAGTCTGCACTGACATGCTAATTAGCATGTGTCTAAGCAGAGGTCTGTCACATGTATAGGTGCCCTACAGTGAAGGTTTTCAATAGCCACATTGCCACCACATTTTATTCAAAAAAACAATTGACTGCCACAGATACCTTCACACCATCAGCTTTCGTCCTAAGCAAACCATTAGGTCCACTGTCTACAGCCAAACTCTATATTACAACCTGATGCTCTGATCTGCTCTCATCCCAAGTGGTATACACACCATAAGGATGTGGAGCAGGAATTCCTACAATTACACTACAACCCCAAACTGTAGTCACTCAAAACAACAGAACTAGACTTGGACCCCACTCTGACCTGCTACAGTACCAACCCTGGGACAAGAACAACCCAGTCTCTCTGGTTATCTCCTACAACCCCCAGCTTGAATAGCTTAGGCCAGTGATTTCAGTAGGGTGCTACCAGATCTTTTGAAGGGTATCTTGAAGTGTGAGAAGATAAATGAGGTGTTAGAAGATCAGCAGATAAGCACAAACTCACCCTTGTTCCTGCCTGGATGATCCTCCATCATCATTGCCAGGTATCTCAGCAAGGAAGCAAGCATTGTAAATTACTGTAAATCTAAACGTTACTTTTTGAAATTGGGGGCTACTCAATTCACAGAAGGGATACTTTATGTCTAAAGAGGTGTGTGTCTCAAGTCCAAAAGTGTTGAGAACAAACAGCCTTAGACATATAATTGATGAATTCCAACCCCTCCTGGAAAAGGATGACCATCTCAAAGTAGTTACAGAGGACAAACCTGTCCTGCCTTACAGGCAGCCCCCTCCAACCTCAAATAGCATCTCTCAAGCAACAGACTCCTTAGTGCCCAGTGTCGCCAAGGCAACAGGCCTTACAATGGACCCACATGCTTTCTTTGCCCTAACATCAATACAGACCACATCAATGGACCAAATAACATCTATTACAACATCTAAGGTTCATTCACTTGGCAAATCCACCAGTGTCATATATGCTATCCAAATGGGGCAGAGCTGTACTACTACCCAGCATGTCCACAGCTGTCAGATAGTGGAATGTCTTTCAGGTTAGGTTATCTGTGAAATAAGCAGGTGTAACTGACAATCAGCCATGAACCAAGCAGTGGCAGTACTACCAGGATGTGGTGAGAACAACAGATGGCAGTGGTTTCCCTCCTGAAAAGCCATGTATATCCTTTGACAGTGCAGTGACATGGAGAGTACACTACTATAGTCCTGCCCAACCCCCAGACATGGGTCTACAGATCCTCAATGATGAAGCAAGTGGAAGAAAGTGTCAGAATCTCAGTGGTTGCAAAGGCAGATGAAGGCTGCAATGGGATGAGATCCTTAGTTGTCTTGGTCTCCTTGCCATTGGATGAAGGTCATTTTCTGAAGAGCTGTGTGGAAGCTGGCATGCAATGGCTTCTCCACAATAAAAGAAATTATGCATAGGCATCTTCCATGAAAACGGCTTTTCCAACACATTCTTCAAACTGTTTGGCAACCAACTAATGGTGACGAGAGCAGGATTGTGAGCTCTGGAAGTTCCTAGTCACGAACTGGCATGAAGGCGGCAATTACAAGAAGATTGTTTAGCACTGAATGAGACAGAAGTGTGATTTAGCAGCTGTAACTGACTGAGAAGCCCTCTCCAAGATCTGCCCTGTTCACCCCACATGGGGAGAAAGCTAGAAAAGGTGCCTTAAACATAGCCTGTTTAATACAGGATTCTGTATTACTTCCTGACTGGAAATGGAATCACCTTTACTGTGGTTGAAAATACCAGCAAAGATGCACCATTGTTTTCAAGGACTGGAACATCAGGACCCTCGTGGACCACCCTAACTGTGAATGCCCAGAGCACCACACTGCAATAATGGCCCAAGAACTCAGGTGACAACACTGAGGTAGCTGCAGTGAGAGAGACTCAGTAAGTGGGAGATGGGCAGCTCAAAGAACATGGAGGCAGCCATACCATCTTCTGGAAGGTTAGACAGGAAGGAGAATGCCAACTTCACAGAGTTGGTTTTGTCATTAAGAATGAACTCATAAACCAACTCAGTGAGAATTAATGAGCATCTCATGGCTCTGTCTTAAGGAGCCAATATGCCACTGTCATCAGCATGTATGCCCCGACTCTTGATGCTGCCAATGAAACTAAGGAGGAATTCTACACCAATCTTGACCAAGTCCTTTCTGACATTCCAGAGGGAGACAGACCTATTCTTCTTGGTGATTTCAATGCCAGAGTTGAAGGGACTCTAACCTCTGGAATGGAGCCACTGGCAAGGAAGGAGTAGGAAAAGTCATCTCCAGTGTCATCCTCCTCTTGACCAAATGCATGGAACATAGATTTACCATCACCAACACCCTGCTCCTCCAGAAAAAACAGGCAGAAGACATGTCAACAGCCACAATCTAAGCACTGGGCCTTGATTAACCATGTCATCATCCATGCCCAAGATCACAAAGATGTCCATTATCACCAGAGCTATGCTGGGAGCTGATGATTGCTGGACTGATCACTGACTCATCCACTCCATTATGTCACCTGAACTGGCTCCCAAATGACAGCTGCAATAATCAATGGATGATTGATGTTGAAGAACTCAAGGGCCCAAGCAAGCAAGACTTCTTCCACTAGTGCCTCAATGAAAAACTGGTGAATTCCAAATCAACAACAATGGGAGAGAATGTCAGCAGCATGTGGAGTGCCCTTAAGGCCACCATCATCAGTGACTGTGAAGAGATTCTCTACCAGGAAACAAAGCATCTTCAAGACTGGTTTGATGAAAGTGACTGGGAGAGCCAAGAGTTGAGAATTTGCAAGCACAAGGCCTTTTGTGCTTGTTAAAATGACACCAACTCCAAGCAAAAGAAACAGAATCTCCAACAAACCAAGGCAGAGGTCCAAAGGAAGACCCACAATAATGAAGAATCAATGGTGGGAAGACAAGGCAAAGGAGAGTCAACATCATTTCACTGACATCTACAATATGCATGGTTTCTTCAGTGCCACCCAAGCCATCTATGGGCTGAGCACTCAGGAACCAACCCCCTTCAGACCTAAGGATGTAGGAGACCTGATCAAAGAAAGGGGAAGCCATCAATGCCTATTGGAAGGAGTATTCTGAAGACCTTCTCAAATCGAGACTCTCATAAGAGTGTTCTCAACTCCATCCCACAACACTCAGCCAGAGATGATATCATAATCTCTCCAGTGCTTTACAAGGCAGGAAAGCCATCAAGCATCTGGACTGGATGGAATTCCTGCTAAAATCTTCAAACAGGAAGGGGAAGAGATCACATTACAGCTCCATACTCTCATCTTAAGGGTATGGAATAATGAGGAAAATCTGAAGCAACCTCAGAGATACTATGATTATGACAATCTTCAAGAAAGGAAATAAGTCTGACTGGAAACTACAGAGGGATTGCCTTGCTGCACGCCCCAGGAAAGATCATTGCGAGAGCCCTCCTGAATTCTCTACTTTCACTTGCTGAAGAGCTCCTCCCAGAATCTCAGTGTGGGTTTAGGGTATCAAGAAGCACAACTGACATGATCTTCACAGCTCACCAGCTACAAGATAATTGGGAACAACACAAGCCTCTTTATATGGCCATCTTGACCACACAAAAGCTTTCAACTCTGTCAGCCGAGAAGTATTGTGAAGGATCCTTCTGAAGTACAGATGCCACCAAAATGTGTTACCATTCTCCCCCTAACTCCATGATGGTATGTATGTGAGTGGTGGTTCTCAGTAATGAATCTATTATAGATCCCTTTGAGATTAAAATGGGATTTAAGCAAGACAGCATCATCACTTGAATATTCTTCTCAATATTCCTTGCTGTGATGCTATATCTGACAAGCTTTCAGATGGAGTAGAGCTAAAGTACTGAATAGAGGATAAGCTGTTTAACCTCAGCTGACTCCCAGTCAAAGCCAAGATCATGCCAACCTCAGTCATTGAGCTCCAATACACTAATGATGCTGTGGTGTGTGTTCCCTCGGTAGCAGGCCTTCAGACAACTGTCAACATTTTTACCAAGGCATACCAAAAAAAGTGAGAGTGATGCTTAACAGTCAGAAGACTAAAGTCCTCATCCAACAAGCTCCTAATGAACAGTCCCCATTTCTAGTAATCCAGATCCATGATGAGACTCTGGAGAACGTTGAGTATTTTCCGTACTTTGGAAGCCATCTCTTGCAGAAGGCTGACACTGATTTCTTCAGGTGTCCAAAGGCTGCACTTGCACATTTGATATTATATTGGATTTCTTCAGTGTTCAAAAGATCACAACATCAAATTTGAAACCAAGCTCATGGTTTATCAAGCAGTCATAATCCTTACCTTGCTGTACAGAGCTGAGACATGAACAACATAATGAAACATCTAATGTTGCTCCAGAAGTACCATGCGCGCTGCCTGTGGAAGATCCTCCAAATCCAGTGGGAAGAGACACATCAATGTTAGAATTCTCCTGAAAGCAACCACCCCAAGTACTGAGGCAATGATTATCCAACATCAACTTCATTGGGCTGGCCATGTCATCTGGATGTCCAACTCCAGGCTCCTGAAGCAAGTATTATTCTTCCAGCTTAGCCAAGGTGTACGCTCAAGAGGAAGATAGGGAAAGTGCTTCAGGGATGTCCTCAAGGCCAATTTAAAAAAAAAATGTAACATTAAATGTCAACTTGTGGGAGACTATCACCAAGGACCACCCCAAAGAGGAAGAATCTGCTGCAGGGGTCTCAGAACTCTGAAACGTCACAAGAACCACAGAGGACAGAAAGGTGAGAGTGGCAGAAATAGTGTGTTGTGGTCCAAATCAATAATCCAGTGCCTTCCATCCCACACAGAAACACATGTCTGAGCTGCAGTAGAGTCTGTAGATCCCAGATAAGCTTCACCAGCCATCTTCAGACACAGGGATAAGACAATCATAGAAGGCAAACGTCCTTGACTGCGAGGGATTGCTGCAATCAATCACCTGCTTCCGGTGCCTCTCTGCTGTCTACATCAAACAGATGGGGAGATCCCTATATGAAAGAATTAATGAACGCCACTCTGACATCAGCTGCAGAAAGACACACAGGCCTGTGTCAGAACACTTTAACCATCTAGATACTCCATCACTGATCTTAGGGTAGACTACTCTTAGACAGCAAATTAAAAAACAAAACAAAACAAAAAAAAAACTTGAATGGGATTTTGTGGAACAAGATATAATTCACAGACTAGATTGTGTTAATTATGGTTTAAACAGGGATTATGGATTCTTATCTCATTACTTGGATTAGCTATTTTGACTTCTTTGTTCTTACAGGTTTACTGATGCTTTGTTTAATTCCCACAAAACTGCCCCTGCCACTTTCTCTCCCCTTCCTTGTCTTTTGTACTCCAATTTCTGTCTCCTTCTTATACACTGCTTTGGGCATGTCCTTTCACAGCATCTGATGAAGTGAGCTGTAGCTCACAAAAGCTTATGCTATATATACTTTGGTTAGTCTGTAAAAGTGTAGAACTATCTTGCCTTCTACTTGTTCTTGCTTTGCAAATCATTTAGGAACAGCTCCTAGTTTTTGTAGAGGCTTTGTTCTTAAGTATTAAATGACTAGTTTGCATGAAAAGCATTCATCAGATGAATTATTTTTGAACTCTTCATTTCCAACCTTCACTGGTAATGCTGTGCGATTGATTACTGGGTATATGTTTAGCTTTCTGATTGGATGGCTGAGCTCTTTTGTTTAAACAGAAATGGAACATAACAATGAATAATGTGGACAACGCTCTTCTGTTTCAATTTTTTTATTAAAGTTTCACAATATTTTGATGAATAGCAGTAGTCATACAAAAATTCACAGCAAATAATAATAGAACTTCACAATGAGTAATGAATCAAATTTGAGTCTCTTTTTCTGCAAATTGGTTCAAGAATCTGTTTTCCATCATCTGACAAGCTCTGCTTCTGTGACTCACCATGACAAAGCTAAAACTGGGACAGTTCTTTAATTTTTATTAATTTAACTGAGTGGAGTTGGTAAGAATGATGATTAAACATTTTTTCCAATTAAATCAAAAAAATTCCCCATGAAAAATTTTAAAACAAGTTGAAACACTAGGAACAACTTTACTCCAGAGCACAAGCAGGGGATCATCTCTAAGATCACATCAGTACATCTCACAAGACTAATTGCCTGGAATTACTAGAACTAGTACACCTCAGCTCATTTATTTCATAATACTTCTGGTAAAATTATGGGATTACATATTACCTATATGTTTTATCTACATATTTAAAACTCACATTTTTATCCTTTTGGGTAATTTTATCAGACAGATGTTTGAACTGACAACAATCAGCATCACTGATAGCATTTGGAATTATGGAGTCTTTGTTTCAGAAATTGCAAACTTCAGATAAAAACTTAATATTTCTTTGTTCACAGGATGGGATTAAATTCATTTTATTAAATTGACTCGGAAACCACAAGATGTTTTTCTCCTGCTAGGTCTCTGTTACTTACTGATCTCTTTCACAGAACAGAAAAAAAAATCATTATGTAATTAAAAAGTGTAAAGACTTAAGCCTGATTCTTTGAGGGGGAAATCCAAACTATTTCAGAAGGAAACAAATACCTTAGCTTTAAGAACAACATTCATTCTGAAATTTGAGTCACACAGGGCATGTGTAGAGAAAACAAGGGGCAAGTGTGCACAACACTTAAAAGTGAATTAAATGCTTTTACACTGCTTTAATGATGTTGGTGTTTGCATCCGTCAGTGGCGTATTGTGCATTAATTCTAGCCATTGTAGCACATTTGGCAGCATAATGTGCCTTAAATGACTTTGGGGCACAGCAAACTAAAACCTCAGAGGAGCACCCCGTGCTCCATGCAGCTCAGGGGCTGTGTAGGCAGCCTGGCAGCTGTCCAGCAAAAAAACCAGCAAGCCTGATCTCCCCACTCCCATCCTCATCCCCGTCCCAGAGCCTGTCTGCCTGGGGACCCAGTCCTTCCCTCCGTGGCTGCGGTGCCCTCCAAGACTGCCCAAGCCGGGTGTCTGTGTGTGGGTGCCACGGGGGGGGGAGGGGCACAGCTGCCAGAGGGAAGCACCAGCCCTCCCCCCCAGCCCAGGAACCACTCTGCCTACCAGCAGCTGTTACCTGTCAGCTCCATGTTCTTGGGGAACCCCGACACAGAACACAGACTGTCTGACTCAAAGTATCCCCCCGCCTCTACCTAAACAGAAACTGATTAAAATGTAACGAGAGACACACCTAAAACCCTCCAGGTAAGGGTGATGAAAGTGAAACAACTGCCCTAGGTCTCATTTGCATCTGAGATGGGACCAGATGACCATTCATTTACATGAGAGATGGAGAACAGAAAGCCTGAAGCAGAGACTGCAGTGAATTCTGGGCTCAGCGAAGCAGGGGAGCACTGCATGATGGGGAATCTGTGCTCCAAATGCTAATCAACCCACACACCCAGCTCAGCATTTATCAGACCAGTTCTAATCTGGATTTACAAAGGACTCCCCACCCCGCCCCAACCACACACACACCCCTCTAAGCAGAAGCAAGTTTAATACGCATCTCGGGCCGTACATTCCCCAGTCCCACTATGGGAGGCCGATGTAAACTTAAATTGCCTAAAACAGTTGCCGGGTTAGGGAATACTGAGGCAATAGACCGAGTCAGAGGGGGTATGGGCAACATTTGAACAATGGTACAGGGCTCATCACAGCGTCCAGCCCATTGGAGCTCCGTCCATAAGTGTTGTCATACTTTTCCTGGGATGACTGGTGGAAGTCCTCTCCACAACAGGTTATGAACACTCCAATAATTGCCTTAAGTCTGTTAAAAGACTGGAAGATCTGGAAAAGTCATGCTAAGCTGAGGCTTGTTCACAGCAAGTAAAAATCCAAAACCCTGATGCTGCAAGCTATCTATTGTTTCTGAAGACATCAGGCAATGTCCCATCAAGTATATCTGCTATCCATAGGAATGTCAAGCCGGCTCCTCAGTATGCGTTTCCTGAGTATCAATCAGTTTCCTGAGATGTTCCACCAGATAACCCCTTGTCAATAGAAAAGACAATTTGATTTACACTATTGAGAATGCTTGAAAGAAGCTGAACTGAGGGTATAAAAATCTGTAAAAGCAGCAGTAGTGTGTGTGCTGACACCACCCACTTTCTTCTGGAGAGGCTACAGAAGGCAGATCATCTCCCTTCAAGGATCATGCTGAGAACTTTAACCTGTCAGCTTTGCAACCCGAGTGCCTTGGACTGGTGAGATCCCAGCTCTCTCTCTTCTCTAAGTACAGAGTTCTGAACTTGAACTGTATTAGTTAAGCTTGAGCTAAGTTTCCCCAAATACATAGTGAAACTAGGGTATACTGTAACTGTTCGTGTTTGTTTTTCCTTTGCATGTCTATCACTACTAGTGCCGTTGTATACTTCGTATACTTAGCAATAAATAACTTTTACAGTCAAACTGGGGGTAACTGGGTATATTTTTACTTCTTTACTTTTCCTTTGCCCACTTGCTGTGCAACAAATGCTTCTTTTACCTAAGCTAAAGATCCCTGTGAAGCCCAAAAATATTGTGGGATCTGCTCATCAAGAGACTAAAAGATTGGGACATGCTGAGTTTGAAACACATAAAGGGGATCAGCTTGTACAGGCTGATTGACCCAGTTTGGCTCAGATGTGCCCTAATGAACTGAATGCTGGCCCATGAGGGTGTCATTTGGACACCCAGCCAGATTCAGAGGTATTCTGTTTAACTGTGTGCTTGTGTCTGACTGCAGTTATTGTTGCTCTGATGAACTGATTCTTGGCATATGAAGGTGTCAGCCTGTCCATGCTGATCAACCCGGCCAAGCCAGGTGTGTCAAGTTAATCTCTCTCTCTCCGTGAGAGAGAGAGAGAGAGAGAGAGAGAGACTGATTTGGGGACTGGAGGAACCCAGCCCCACTGAACCGAGTCCTGCAAGATAGCTCCATTGGGGGAGAGGGCTTGCAAAGGCTGTTTTTATACAGCTCTGTATAGAAACACAAGTAACACAAGCAGCACTTTAATAGAATTACCAAGACCATAGCCCTAATAAATGAGCACACCCCAAAGTAACCAGCAAATCTGGTAACACAGCTCATCCTCCCCTCCCCACCACTGGAGAGGCAGGTAAGACATGGGTCTTCACAACACTGCTGTACACAACATGGATGTTTACTTCACCCTAAATTGAAGCAGTGTTTTTAAAAACCCACATCTACAAAACGCCCATAAAGTGAGTACCTGGTTTCACAGAAGCAATGGCAAAAGTTCCATTGATTTCAGTGAGGCTGGGATTTTATTTCTATATTGTTTGTGCTGCAGTATATTACTATAGCCAAGATACCCATAATGAGTGAACCTGTACAGCTTATAGGAGCATCCAAATAAAATCCTACCACCTGTGAGAAGCTTTTAGGAACTCATTTGTTCTGGAAGTTTTACAAGAACAGGTTGGGTTTTTTTGTTTGTTTGTTTGGTTTTTTTGTTTTGTTTTGTTTTAAAGGAAGAACACTTTTATATCCTGATATGGTCAAAACTAGGATATGCATACATAAATATTTTATGTATAAAAATTATAATAATTATGTAATGTAATAATCTAGGATATGCATACATATCAAAAGTAGCATATGCATACATACATATTTTTGAATAAGACGAATGAGGTAAACTCTTATTCCCATATTATTTGTGTAAAGTTAAAAGGAGAGCAGTGCCATGCAAGTAAGTGGTTCCTTGTCTTCAATCCCTACCCTATTATGGTAATATCTAAGCTCCTCACAGTTAATATACCGGTATGTATCCTCCTAGCATGCTTCCAAGGAAAAGAAGGACTAATATTCTTATTTACAAAGACAAAACAATCTTCCTAAAGCCATGCAGGTAGTCTGTAGCAGAGTGGAGGAATGAACTTGGATTTGTCAAGGCTAGAACCTTAAACATTAGGTTATTATTCCAGTAATTACCCCTCAACCTGTGAAAGCCCATATGCAGTATGTAACATGCGAGATTCAATTATTTGTGGGGGAGGAGAAGACTTAAAAACCTGTGCCCATTCATCTGAGAGCTGCTAATTTACTCATTTCATCCCTCCACTGCCCCCACCACACATGCACACTATTTGCCTTTTCAATGTTTTGAACAATAATTTTCAACAATAATTAAAACATAGTCTCTACATTTAGAGGATAAAATGACTGACACTTCAAAATGAGACATGCTTGAGAAGTATCTACAAAGCACTTAAGGGAAAAAGGAGCTGGTATAAAAGAAGCCAAAAATACACAATGTATTTTTGAGAAAGAATCATAGGGGTTATCGTTACTGAAATGTAGTACATACTGGTTAGTTTTAACAAATTTATTTGAAGAAGGCAGCTGAGAAAACTTGTGTAGGCTCAATAAGATGCTACAACCGGCAATAGGAGTGATACAGGGGTAGAAGGAAACAGAAAGCACAAAGGGAATGGCTGACCATAGCATAGGGAAGAGAGTGAAAATGAATAACAGAGATATCTTAGGAGTATTATAACAGCAATATTAAAGCAGTATTCTCTGCATTGGGTCCAACTGGCATTGAAGTGCTCCATGGGTGACTAAAGAAGGGTTGTACTTAAAACACAGAATAAGCTGCCTTGGACCAGCTTACACTTCAGGCCTCACTGTCTTGCAACAAGTTCTTGAATGACTAAAGGCCATGTCCACTGTCCATAGCTAATACAGCATCCAGCATTATTTTTTTTCTGCTTCAATGAATTTATCTGCAAAAGTTGAAATTATCTTAACAGTATCAAAGGGCACACAGTACAGCCACGTACACATATCTGGAACCAAAGAAAAGGCACAAGTGTTAGAGACCTTCAGTACATGATGGCTCTCAGTAGCTGGATAAATGGAAGAATGGTCATAGAAAAATGGGAGCATCTACAAGTGCAATTAGTTGCGACTAAATTTACTGCACATTAAGCTAAGTAAGCAATTTTTGGCAGGTGTCTACACATGCAGAGACTTGGCACTAAATCTAGGCAATGATGGAGGGACTTGGCACATGTGCCCCTGTGGCAACCGGGGGGGTGGGGGGGGGAGCTCCTGCCTCTGGTCACATGCTGCCAGCACTTGGACCAAGGAGGGGGAACTTGGTGGCAGCCTATAAGTGTATCAGGGGTGTTCATCAGGACTTGGAAGAATGTCTGTTCACCAGGGCTCCCCCAGGGAAAATAAGGTCCATCAGTCACAAACTGCTGGAAGACCATTTTAGACTGGACATAAGGAAGAACTTCTTGACTGTCCAAGTCTCCAGAGTCTGGAATAAACTCCCCCCAGAAGTGATGCAAGCACCTACTCTGGACACATTCAAGATGTTGTTGGACAATTATCTTGCTGGGGTCCCTTGACCCCAGCTGACTTCATAATGTCTATGAAATCTATGAACTGGGTGCATTTTCAATGAAGGTTTACAGCAGTAACTTTTGGTGGCTGGAAAAAAAAAGCAACTGCAGATTCATACCAGTGAAAACATATGTAGAAGGGAAAGTAATTCATACAAGAAGTATGCCAGTAACCAAGCCATTAAAGCTGAATTTTAAGAATAATAAAACTAACCATAGCAGCTATTCCATTTAATGAAAAGCTCGCAATAGGAGTGAATATAAATGCATATGTTGGTAAATACTACAGAAACAAAATAAGGTACACAGAAATTATTTATATTATTTATGAGGCAAAGGTAAAGACTGTAAAGAAATATCTACTAAGAGTATAGCAGCCCAACATCATGTCACAGTTGGTAAATGAGGGTTATTACCCGAAGATATAATTTAAAAAAAGGAAAAAGTTTAATGGTAGAATTTAGACTATGATGGTAACAAAGTCAATTTGCAGTCTTCTAATGACAAAGTGCTTGATGAAAATATGCTTTGCCATACAGGGAACAAAGCTTATCCTTACATCTTCTAAGGAAATATGAGGAAAACAAGGTAGGAAGCCAGTTGGTGGAACACTGAGGTCCAACAAACAACCATAATATAAAAAGGAAAAAAAAGCATTCAAGAGATGGCAAAAAATGAAATATGATTGCAGGCCAAGTACCTTATGCAGAGAAGAAAAGAGCTGTGAAAAGGACAGTAACAAAAGCAAGAAATTGTGTGTATGAGAAACTGACCTGTGAGGGTAAAAAAAGATTTATAAACAGGCTAAAAACTGATATGTGAAAGCCAAGAACCTTGATAATGTTGTCCTCAGTGCTGTTAGTAACAGGAAAGGTGAATTAACATCTTATCCAGAAGATATCTTGCATGCCTGGAAGATGTATTTTGAGAATATATTGCACGAAAAATTTCTAGGGGAATCCATAACAACCATTGACACCACAAATGAAGATGAAATTCTAGCAGTTAGTGCAGATGAATCACAAAAGCACTAAGTAAATTGAAAGCTGGGAAAGCAACAGGGCCAGAGGCCATGCCAGTAGAAGTTTTCAAAGCATTAGGAGATTAAAGGTGACCAGTAGCTCTCTCCATTCAATTCAAAAAATTATATAGGAAATGATTCTAGATAAATGATGGTAAGGTATAATATCACCCATCTTTAAACAGCAAGCAAATTAACATAAATGCTCCAACTACAGGGAGCACTTAGTCAGTCTTTGAAAATGTATGCAACAGTTATTGAAGCTAAACTCATAAGAAGTGCAGAGACTAGTGCTGACTAGTTTGGTTTAGAAGAGGAAAGAAAAAATAGGTCCTATGTTCACACTTGAAAGAAGAAAAATACAGAAAGAAAGATGGTAGCCCATCTGTGGCCTTTGTAGATTTAGGGGGGAAAAAAAAAGCTCTTTTATTTGGCTCTTAGGTCACAAAGTTTCATGTAAACTGAAGAGATTCTTAATGGGTTACTTAATCATAATGTTATTAAGATACAAATAACCATTCAATAACTCTTTGCCTTTTGAGTATGAACAATAACTGCAAGGTATTCAGGGAACACATGATTTATTCTAGTTACAGAATGTCCCATGGAACTGAAGAGCACCCAGCAAAAAAGTGTAATGTTCCTAGTGATACTATAGTCCAGAGGTTTCCAGTGTACCCTGGCAGCTGTACATGGAGCAGTGTACCCACAGCAGCCAGATGCAGAGTGGGGGGGGGGAGGAGGAGGAGGAGGAAGTGCCATGCGGTTAAACATGTAGTGGTGGCAGCCGCCACTCGCGAGCTTTCCCCGCCACCCTTGTCCGGCCAGGCAGGCAGGCTTCATCTGCCCACGCATACATACCTCATAGGACCTTCTCAAGTATCTCTGCTATAGTCCAAAAAGCTATTAAAATTCCTCACAACAGCTTAGGAGTTGTTACAATGAGCCAGATCCATCACCCATGTAGCACATCTCTAATGTGGGGCCATGACCAGATGCTTCAGAAGAAGGTGGATAAAAGCTAGCCAAAGGCAGTTATGAAAGGACTTTCACACAAAGAAAATTCATTATATACCTCTACTAATAAAGGTTTGGCTGATGTCCTAAATATAACATGAGATCTTGGAGTACATGAATCCTAAAACTCTAAAGCTATTATTTGTTTCATCTTAACTACTATAAACTCTGGCCATTATTGTTACCCTAAACTTGTTTATATTTAAACACAACTTTTGGATTAGAAAGGAAATTTCACCAAAAGTTTTCTATTTCTTCAAAATTTTCAGCAGTAAAACCAGAAGCTTGTTGAAGGGAGGGAGGCACTCCAGCCTCTAGCAATGAGGAAGTAAATATTTAAGTATTTTTTACTGAAAAGAAAAAAAAAAAAGTGTCCAGATCTTGAACAGAAAAGCAACCAAAAACTGATAAAAACTAAAACCAGATTTATAGAATTTTTGTGGAGGAAAAAAACAAAACATTCTAGCTAGCTATATTTCTTAACAGCATAAATGCCCATTGAATCCTAATAAGCACTTGATTTCCATAAGATCTTCTGGCAGTGAGTTTCACTAGTACATTTTAGGGACAATGACTTTTAAAGAAACATTAATGGAAAGATTTCCATTTTTTTTCTTGTCATTGTCTGATCCAATGGTGTTTTCCCTGCACTTCCTTAAACTGTATTTTTTCTTTCTTGTTCAAACCCTTTCACCGTAGCAGTTAAAGAACTTTGAGAGATAAAGTCAATAAAAGGGTAGATCGCTAAGGGGTCTATTTTACGTCTGTGATTTCTTCTTTGCAATACATGCATAATATATGTGATAATAGCAACCCTTTGCTATGAAAGTTGCTTCTTTTTTTGCTCAAAATGCATACTAATTACTGCAGCAAAATTGAATTTGCCTGTACATAAGTGAAGGTTAACCATGCACTTAGTAATGAATGGAGCACTGAGAATCAGTTACACAACCGAGAAAAAAAAAAAAAAAAAACATATTTAAATTCAGAGAAGGATGTTAAATATTTAGTCTGGGAACTAATTTAGCACATTTATAGATTTCTGCTTTAATATATATATAAAAAAGATCTTCAACTATTCTACATGTTTAATTAGGATGATATTATTGCAAGCCTCCCTGATCTCAGTAGTCAAGGGACACCGATCTTACTGCTATTATTTACTAGGATGTCATACTATATTTGATGGAAGAGAATCATTCTTTACCGGCCTTTTGAAGACTGCTTGCCTCAGAAAATTATTGCATAGAATCAGGAGTCAGCAAAATTTTTGGGCAGAGTGCCACAAACACTGGTCAGGTTGGGTAGGGGTAGGATAAGCACAGCCCTGGAGCTAGAGCAAGCAGCTTAAGTTTTCCCAGCCTCAGGCTGTGCTTTGAATGTGCACACGTTTTCAGTAGATTAGGCTAACCCACAACCAATCTAACTTAGTACACCTCCTCATGTGAATTCAGTTATAACAGGCCAGCTATATTTTGCCCAATCTAACCTCCCCAAACGCATGTGCAGATTAGTACTTAGATTGACCTAACCATAGTTAGTCAATCTAAGCATAATGCCTCTATGTACCATTAAGTTACTGACAAAAGACAAGAATCTTTTTCTCTGGTGATTTTAAGGCAGGTTACATATTGGAGCTTGCTATCTTGGCAGTATCACTCTAAGACTTCTCTCCAACTCTATTTATTTTTAAATCCCCCCTCATAGGTATGAGCTCAACCCAAAAAGCCACCACCCTTTACCATCTGAGTATAAGTATTTCCAATTAATAATAAAGTGTAAGGTTGGCCTGGAGTCAAAGTTTTATGGTTTGGTTTAATTGTACATGGATTTTGCATTATCTAAGCCACTTTCACTACTAAAAAGTAGGAGTTTTGGAGAAGTCCTGGGCACATTTAAATTTAAATTTGCCCACTAAATCATCTTCAGCATTACAGCTCTTATGTAACCAGTCCATGTGGCACTCACCATTTTAAGACTAGTACTCAAACTATAAACCCCTGGGCTCAATTACAGCTAGTATTTTTAGCTATTTTCTTTCTTTACTGTTAATTTTTTCCAGTGATGTCATTATAGATATTTCTATCCACTCTGGATGTTTTACAACATCTTTTGTCCAGTTAAAAAGAAGTCTTGCACTGGAATTGTTTAGGTTCCCTAGATCTAACATTCACAGTATTTCTGTGATGGCCGATTCTGATTCTGAAGCTTAAAATTCAGAGTTGTTCTCAGTTAGCCATTCTGTGGCACTAATTTAGAAGTAGGTCACAGGCTTTATTATTCCTATGTCATGGTAGGTTGACCTCTCTCTACATGATAAACTTACTGTGCAAGCCTCTGGTTAGTTGTGCTGCTTGGATAAGGTGCCTTCTGAACAGGCACGCTTATACAGCTTCCGGAGAGGCTGCATGGGTGGGATAGTTTGCTTGGGTCCAAGGAGATGGCTAACTTGATAGAAGCACTCCACAAAAGTAGCTTCTAGTTTAGGAGATAGTCCACCTGGAGCACCACGGTGTGTTTCAGGTGCTAATGCCAGGCACAGTAAAATTTGCTGGGTAGACATAGCTTTACTGTGTTCTAAAACTGGAATTCTGCTTTCTCCAAGTGAACTGTGTAGTGGGCACGTGTTCCCCTGGCAACAGTCAGGTCCCAATCACCACTAATTTCACTCAGGCATTGTTGATAGTGGAAGGGGGAAAAAAAAGGGCTTTAAAATACATAGGCATGTTGGGACTCACACCATGGAAGCATCTTTCCTGAGAACATCTTAGTTACACATGGGTATAACTGGATCATAATTAGACTGCTAGCCCAGCATAAAAGCATGTAAACCTATGAAGCCCCCACCCCAAAACCTGTCTATGCATCTCAGTGGAGTAGTACCTGTGAAGGGGACAGCAGCAGAACACTGAATGCCATGTGTGATTATTTGTCTGTAAAACACAGGAATTTACTACAGCAATACATAACTAACATTTTTACTTCTGTTTTTGTCTGATAGAAGTGCCATTTTCTGGGCATCAGAGTGAACAGGGAAGAATGCAGGAAGACATATCTTTAAGTTAAAGAAACAGGGCTCCCCCCCCCCGCCGTGTATCCCAAGGAGACAGCCAAAATGGTGCACAAAAGTAAATGAGGGAGAAAAACAACAACAACAACAAAAAAAAACTCTTGGCATACCATGTTTTACACTTGTGATTTTCCAGAGTCCCTGCTCATCAGTATTTATTATTTACTTTTCAGCTTCATGGTGTTTCTGTTTCATTTGGGATATGGGTTATTGCTTTGCAAATTGTGAATTAATATTGCTTACCTACAAATAGGTTAGGTATGATCTCATGGGTGGTGTTGAAATGCATGTTAATGAACATTTGAACTCTTCTTATATTCAATACAATTTATTTTCACCAAAATGACAAGATAAAGTTGAGTTTCAAGTTTGATGATCAATTTGCAGCTCTTTATGCTTAAAAAGTGACTTATATAGTACAAATGTTACCCCTGTGCAAAGGATTTGCTCTACTTAAACCATCTCAATAATAGAGTTTATGTGGTACATAAAGCAAGTCTTGGAATTTGGTACCAGGGGCAAATGCACCAGTAATTGAGGAAATTTCATATAAAATAAGTGGAAAACAAAAATAATTGAAAGTATAACTGAGTTATTAGAAAATTTGTGACTGTACCAACTTGTAAAGGAACCTGGCAGGCTGGTTTATAAAATGAACAGTTGTTCCCTCTTTAGATATTAGTAAAACATCATGAGAGAATTAGGACAGCTAAAATACTCTCAGATGTTTTTAGTGTTCATTCCCTAGTTGTGCGTTTGGAAAATAGAACATATTAAAATTTCCCATAAACAAAGGTATTTAAAAAATGTCAGTTCTGGGATGTTCTTGGCAGAAATTGCTGGAACTGATCAGAAAAGATTTATGAATATAAATACCTGATGTGGATTATGTTTGGGAATATTTATAATAATAAGCAAAAAGTAAATTAAAATAACAATAAAGTCATGAGACAAAAGCCTGACAAAGCCAGGAACTGGAGTTACAGCTGACTCTCCATCTTTACTTATTCTATTATGCCTCATTATGGTAGCACATGTGGTATGGTACATAACACCATATACTAATCCTAGAACTTTCCTTCCAACTGGGACTGTGTAAACATGGGCGTGATCTTTCCACGCTCTGTCCACATAAATGGCATTCTTTCGAACCAGTATGAGTTCCACGCTATAGTGTTTTAAGATGCAAGAAACAGCAATTTCCCTGATTAACAGAGTTTCTGAAATGCATGGAAGTTGTCCAGAAGGCCATGGGCTATAATAATGAAGGACTGAATAACAGTTTAAATTAGGGACAGAAAGAAAGAAGAAATCTAAGAACATGAGCATGAAAAAGGAAGTCCAAAGTAGCAGGGGATGACTTTATCCAAGGGAAAGGATCCATGAATATACTTGCTGTTCCTACCTTTCCCAAGAGCAGATAGAAGTGTTCTCTTTTTCCTTTCCTCCTTTCTCCCTTGTCTCCGAAAGAGCTTGATTCTGTAGAGAAAATGCAAAGATCAGCACATTTTAACTGAAATCTAATTTATTTTGACTACTCAGCTGTGTTGGTTTTCCATTGTGTTAGTTCATGAGAATCATAGTTTGGATACTTCAAATAGAAAGAAAAAGGGAGAACCCCCCAAACCCTGAGAAAGCTTAAATGTATTTTAATTGAAAAATCTGAAATTAAAAAAAAACAAAAGCAAAACAAACTTCTCATACTATTCAGTTTTTAAATAAGGCCTCTTTTCTTTTCTAAAAGGATTGCAAACAATAAGCATTAGCCATCTCTTTTTACCATTGTTATCACCTCCCAGTGAGAATATAAAACTAGAGCACGAGGTAGGAGTACTTACCTGAGGAGGGGGATATGTGACTCAAAGCCTGTTTTGAAGAATAATCTCTCTCCATCGCTGTCTTGGAGTCGCTCATTTACATATAATTTTCACTTACAACTTTCAGACTGTACTAGTCATCACAGGTATTTACTGAATGGCCCTTTCCCTCAGAATTATAGTAAAAATTCACTCATGAAGGAACAATCTCCTGATACCTGTTTTTCCAGACTTTTCTTTGAGAAGGTGAATGGTGCAAGAGCCTTAAGTTTAAGAAGTGGCAAAACTGGTATGTACAACAGTCACAATCCCCTCCCTAATAATAATCAGGCATTACACTGCAATTATTTAATCCAGGGATATCTTAATGCCAACATATCAGATAATCTCAACTAAAAAATATCTGGAGAAGATTAAGGCTAGGTACAGACAGTTAAAAAGCCCAAAGTTGAATTGATTCAGTCTTTGCAGGTTAGTCTAAACTGCACAGATTAATCTGAAACAGAAGTGAACAGATATTTACCTTTGTTTCAGGCAATGCAGCCCCAGGCCTGCAGTGGTTCAGGCCAGAAGACAGCAGGTTCTAGAGCAGGCTGTCTGACTGTGTGTTTACTTCCTCTTCCTGCTGCCCCTGAGGTCTCTGGGATTTGTAGTCAGACTTAACAGCAGCAGGACTTGCTCATCACTTCCTCATCCTGCTTCCAGGTGCCTCTAGGATTTGTAGTCCACAGTTGCAGCCAGCAGTAAGTTTGAATGGGAGCGTTTAACCTCCCTCTTTGACCCCATCCCCCAGCAGGTGTTTACTGGGATGGGGGAAAGAGTCCCTCCCTGCAGACAGGACTGCATTCCCAGCTGGGCTTACCCCCCATCAGCCAGCCCTCACTGCTCCAACTAGGGAGCAGAGGGGCAGGGCCAGCCCTGCTCTCTGGAGCAGACAGCATAGCCCAGCCCAGGACTGCGATCTAACTTGAATCAGAAGTTTCATAAGTCAGTTTGACCCAAATCAGTTAAGTCTGAAACA
Source organism: Crocodylus siamensis (assembly GCF_052110815.1). Classification (NCBI taxonomy): domain Eukaryota; kingdom Metazoa; phylum Chordata; order Crocodylia; family Crocodylidae; genus Crocodylus; species Crocodylus siamensis. The sequence goes on from NC_143403.1 coordinate 30,622,243, forward strand.
ACGTTCATCCAAATTGATCTTAAACCAGGTTCAGCCATTTTGAAACTGGTTCATATGAATTGAGCTTATGTTCTGTTACAGGTTTAAACCAGTTTCTGATCACTTAAACTGATGTATGTGTAACTTCTGTCCCTAGCATAAGACAGGTAGCTAGCAGGGCTGTGCAAAACAGCAGTGTTCCACTTCAACATCTGTTTCAATGATACAACAGAACAGTGTTTTATTGTGAGTTTTGTTTCATTTCAAAAGCACTATTCCATTCTGTTTCATCGAAATGGTTTCACTGTTTCAACGCTGTTTTGATGTTTTGCCCATAGGCTATCGTGGGGAAACATGAAACAGCCTACAATTTTGTCATTTCTTGCCTGCTGAGACAGTAGCCCCTTCTGAGGGCATGAAGTCTGCCAAGTTTCAAAGAGATAGGTGCAGGGGTTTCTATGAAACTGCACCTCAAGCTGCTGACAAGCAGGAGCCGGGGAGCAGAAGCGGCATCCTGTGATCCACCTGGCAGATTGGGGGTCCACACCCCAACAAGGAGTCCATCAGAGCCCCTGCAGCCCTCCCACGGGTGCAGGTGGGCCCTGCTCTGCCTGCCAGATCACAGGACACTGTTCCTGCCACCTGAGACCCAATGCTGGGAAACCTAGCTGGGGGAAGCATCTCTTCCAGCCCAGCTGAGTTCTCCAGTGCTGCAATCAGCTGGGAACTGAACCTGACAGTAGGAGGCACTTACCCCTGCCAGGCTCAGTTCCCAGCAGCTTGCAGCCCCGTGAAACTCAGCCTGGTGGTGGAAGGCAGAGTGCAATGCCAGTTCTGCCCAGCTTCCGCCACTGGGCTGAGCTACATAGGGCTGATCGGAGCACAGCCCGGCAGCGGAAGGTGGGCAGAACTGGTGCTGAGCTCCCATCAGCTCTGCCAGTCCCACAGAGCACAGCCTGGTGGTGGAAGATGGAGAGAGCCAGGGCTGTGCTCCCAGCTCCACCTCCCAGCAGGCTGGCTGCTTTGAAATTTGAAATGTTTCAAAACTTTCAAAACATTTTGACTGTCCTCATTTAATTTCAAGGATGTTTTGAAGCTCTTCATTTTGTTTCGATTTTGCTATTTTGGGCTCAAAATGAGTTGAAATAATGTCAAAATGAAACAGCTATGGAAGCTTCACACAGCCCTAGTAGCTAGATGGATTAGTCTGAAGTCAGGCAGAAGGCAGGACATGGTAGCATGTTAGAAAGGTTCTGCCCTGGCCTGCCTTCTCCTTAGTCAGAATTTGTAGCCTCTAAGGAGCTTAGAACTCTAGAGAGTTTCCTGCAGACAGCTCACTGTCATTCTAACATGGTAGCACTACAATTTATTTATTTCCCTTAGTGCTGGCCACTGGCAAGCTGAAAGAGCAGGGTTTAGGGTAGCAATTGATATTTTTCTCTATTTAGCTTTTACTGGGATCCAGGAAGTGTCATTACTACTAAAAGATCTAATTTTCATATGTTTTATTTATTTATTCTTTGGACAGGTAGGAAGAAACAGAATAATTCTATCCATTATTGACTAGGAGCCTTAAGAAGAATTCCCTGTTCACATCCATAGTCTTAGCAAAGCAAATACTCTGCTTGGTTTAACTATTAAGTCAATCTGTTTTCAGATAGGTTGGCCAAATAAATTTTCTATGCAAGATTATTTTTCAGTATTTTCCCCTCCCCACCACCTTCCTTCCCCAAAAGCTATGCCATAACTCTACCAAAGATAGAACAAGCCAAATGTGCTGAACACATGGGTACTAAAGGAAATTATTTCCCTAGCTACAACCACATGAAAACTCTCAGAATTTCCTTCCGCGGCTCATGGCTTTTTAGTGGTTTGGATGACATTGATAGGAAAAGCATATATTAAGCCTCTGATCTGAATTGTCTATGGCATATAAACACATGCTACAAAGTCTGTAACATTTACTAAGCAGGTGAAATACCCTGTATTGACAATCCATTTTTCACACAATTTAGTGACCACAAATGCAGCTGGCTTTTTCAAAAAATATATTCAGTGCCCCAAATACTGCTGCCACCAAGATCCTGAGAAATTACTTGGTCTTGATTTATATTTCTGTCTTGGGTATTTATGTGCCATAGTAGTTGAGCACTGGATGAACTTTAATGTATTTGTCCTCACAGTCCCTGTATGAGATAAGGAATTAAGTATTACAGATAGAGAATGAAACAACTACTACATTATGCACAAAAATAATTGTTGTGGGGTAGAAACTGAGTTCAGGTCTCCTTGAGTCCCATACTAGCATCTTAGGGCTTGTCTACACTGCTGGAGTAGCCTGCCTAAATTAGTTAATTCCCAAGCATGTAAATCCATAACTCTCACAGACATGCCCCAAATGCTCACTTATGTACTTCCATATTTGAAGCATGCATGCAGGTGTGAGAATATAGGAACACCTTCAGAACCAGCTCATCTGGGATGCTTCACTTGCAATGTGGACAACCCTTTAATCACTGCAGCCAGGTACAGACGTTACACTTCTACTGCTGTAAGTGATCGGAAGCCAGTCTATAACCATAACAGAACAGAAGTTCAGCACACAAAACCAGTTTATGCCTGTAACAGAATAGAAGTTTGGCACACATAAGCTGGTTTAAAAATGGCAGAACCTGGTCCAAGATTTGCCCCCATTACCAAAAGGTGATTGTGTGTTCTGTTCATTATCAATCTAAACAATAGCACTTACAAAAAACTGTACAACTTAGATGGACTCTGACTCAGGCGTTTTGAATGTCAGTACCTTGCTTAGATGATCCTTTTACTCCTGAGTCTTATTCACATATTTTATTATTTTCAGAAATGATTTAGGACCATGAGTCCCAGTGACTTTTAATGTTCATGTACATACATGAAGTGATTTATCCTTCTTTTTATGACAATTGTTGCAGATCTTCTTAGTAGTGAATGCTGGCATGATCCTTGCAAGAATCACACTCAACCCCTTTACTTGTCACATAAGTGAGAGATGTTTGCCTGACAAAGAATGTGTTTTAGACAGGGGACAGGAACAAGAGATACAATCTTAGTTGCATGGCAGAGTGCAGAGAGCATAATACTAACCTCCATCGTGTCTTCATTGATCTTACACATTTGGTGTCATCAGCAGAGAAATTTTATGGAAATACTATCTAAGGCACTTCCATCTAAGACTGACTCCCTAACAAATTCATTTCAATAGTTAGATAATTTTGTAATGGGGTGATGGCACAGATATAGCTGGGGATATCTCTGACCAATTTCCAACAAAAAATGGTGTAAGACAAGGCTGTGCCCTCGCACCCTCATTATTTAGTCTTTCTTAATGTTGCACTGTTTGTTCCTTTGTGTGACTTCGTGATAGTTGCTCGGATAAGGTTCAGGACTAATAGAAATCTGTTTAATATAAAAAACAAGGGTGCTTGAGAAATTTGACCACAAGCTTCAGCTCACTGATGACTGCGTCTTGATTGTTCATTCTCAGAAAGACATGCAAACCATTACAGATCTCTGCAGGTGTATGCTCATGATTTGTAACTATTAATTGATAAATTGTTCCAAGGGTTAATTACTCTCACTGTTAAAAACTTTAACTTATTTCTAGTTTGAATGCATCTTTATTCACCTTTCGGCTCCTGCATGTTGTTATCCCTTTGTCTCCTAGAATAGAAAACACCTTTTACCAACATGTTGGTTCCCTTATTTGAACACCAAAGTCAGTGGTAATTTGGTTCCAAAGGCACTTCTGTAAATCCCTGGACACCTATCTGCATCATTAGGTGGCTAAGGGCACGGACAAAGAATCAAATTGCTGGGAGTTAAAAGGGACCAGGGAATTACTGCAATATGGTAACTGTCCATCTGCTTTCTCTTCCCCCACCATAGTAAAAGCTAAACTGAGGCAACTTAACTTTGTTTCATTCAGAGTTAAACCCTTACCAGTTTAGCTTTCACTTACCATGGCATAAGAATGGGTAGAGGAAAAGTTTCCATAGCTTCTCTCTGGTAAGTCACCACCTCCTGTTAACTTGCTATAGTTTAATCATTGTCCATATCCTTAAGACCTTTGTAAATCTGGCCTGGGTTATAGGAAGGATGCAAGATACAAGAAAACACATATCTACCCCATAGAGGTAGATAAACCTTAAAATATTATGACTTTGACATCTTTAATTTTAAGCAGAGTTTACTGGGAAACTTATGCCCACACACCCAAAATTCTTCACTAGTAAACACAAACATACATGGCTCTTACTATCAAGCTGTTTCGTTTTGTTTTTTCTGTTTTAAACAAAAAACATTGAGTAAACTGAGAGAAACCGCTGGCAGAAAATCAGGTGCTGTTCTGCAGCATGATTTATATTTTCCACTGAGATTTAATGCTGTTTCTTTGACCCTTTCCCTTACATAACTTAATTAAATGCTTTTAATAATTATGGTAATTTGGTCATGAATAAGAACAAAAGAATTTCAGAAAGGGAATTTCCCTGCTTGTATCTATATTTACTGTACATCGCATGGATTTTTTTCCCTGTGTAATAGAGAAGCAGAAAATCATCTGTCAAGGGATGATGGATGATCAAGCCTGCTAGTTAGGCCTCAGGGCCTGGCCCTGCTGCTATACTTGACTTAGCCTTCAGTAGGCACTAAGTGCTCTGTCAGATTCATGCCAAGGGAAAAGCATATGCCTGTAACTCCCAAATGTGTGGGAACCAGAGTAAACAGAGACATTTTTAATGTTACCGCACATTTTAAATCTGCTGTGTCATTTTCCTGTAAGCATTGTCCATATTTTTGTAATACCCACAGTCATTATGGGTTTGTGGCTCTTTCCATCACTGGTGTTCTTTGCTGTATGTTAACCAAGAAAACAAATGAAAAATAAAAGGAATGCACAGAATACATGACCATTTGGCTGACTATTGCATACTGTTAGCAGGATACAAAGTAAAGATGAGTTCTTGGGGTATTTTTTTCTTTTCCTCTTGCTCCCAAAGACACTTTTATTGGTTTATTGCAACAAGGCTTTTCTCACTTCTCACATCTTTATTAATTCAGCATTTCTCAGAGTCCCCTTGGGCACAGTATCACCACACATGGAACTGTTACAACAGTGCCATAGTTAAAAGCCACATTCTACTTTCCTTTCCACCCAGAAAATTCCATCAATCAATACTGCTGTCTGGGCAGGACGGATGGCAGCATTACATTAAAAATCTTAAGTTTTTCCATTATGAACCCCATTTTCCATGTATCCAGCCATAATGGATATGGTAAATGATAATATTTCACATAAGAAACATTGTTTTTGTAATTTTTTGTTTTGGTATTTGCAAGTAGAAAAAGACTACTTTATAAAATCAGATTCTGACACTGACTTCCAAACACAAGATAATGATCCAAATGCATCACTGATGGCACTTCCATTCAGTAGATATAGGGCAGGGATTACTTTTTTTATTCATCTTTTTTCATAACTAGCTTAATATATAAAAAGGAGTTATGAAGTGATTCCCATATTTTTCCCCTCTTATGGGTAACATCTTTTCATGGAGACCTGCATGGAATCATTATAAAATGCATCAGTTTCTGGTCTCCCTTTAATTCAAAAGCGCCTTTCTCTACCACCTCATTTTTTGTCTGATTTCTCTTACAAATGAAGACACATAGACATTTATTCCATCAACCCTTTCTCATATACCAGTACCCTTTGTGTGTGCAGACAGTAGGTTCAGTCAGCTATATTCACCTCAGAGCACGGTACAAAAGACTGTAAAGCATCTAAAACACAAGTAATAGGAAGCAGTTGGAGCCTTTTGAGAAACTTGGGAAAGATTTCCAGGCCAGCTGGAATCAGCCTCACAGTTCCTACAAACTTTGAGCTTCCTTGACTTTGACCTGAATGTTTATCAGAGCTGCAGTTCCAGCTCCTGAAAACCATCATCATTTTCTTATCAGGAGAAAATTGCCACTTAGATCGCCAAGCTTCAAAAGAACCATTCCCCTGGCTCAACTCATTTTAGCATCTCAGCTGAAGATCCAGCCCTCTCTGGAACTGCTGATTCTTTCTTTATAATAAGCATTTATATAAGAATGTATCCAAATGTCCATTTAAATTGTTTTACAGGTTCACAAGATTTTGGGCTTAGCTGACAGCTATGAGTCTAACTTGTCTTTCATATCAATTCATCCATACCAGCACCACTCCAGGCTTTCCTACAATAAAGGCTTGTCACACTGCCTGCTGCAGAACACTTCAAATTCTCTTATGTGCTCAGTGGAAAACCCCTAGGGCAAACTGTTCCAGATGATCCCTTCCCTTACCCTGAATCCAGTGCCCTGAGACCTAAGACAGCGTTATGACCAGAGACCTGTGTAACTACAGTAATATTAATAAGCAGTTTAGCATAAGCTCCTTGTTGCAAACTTTACTAGATCTCATATGCTAGCCAAGAAGTATCCACAGTCATTGTGTCAGCAATTCTCTGATACTATTTTAAATGCTATCAAGCTGAATAAAACTTGAACTTGCTATTACAACAAAGTACACAGTGTGCTCTGTGTTCTTTTGAAATTGATGAACTAAGCCATTTTTTCCAGGTTTGTAGGCATAGCATGTATTACATTATAATAAGAAAATAGCTATTTAAAACCATGAAATGAAAAACTGGAACCTCCATTTAGAAGTCAACAAGTTTTTTTTTTAATTTTTGTGCTTTATTTTGGAGGTACTGGGAGACAGCAGATGGGACACTGGACATGAACAACTGCAGGTGCGTCGTTCCCCTGTCTGGCTTGCTGTGTAAACCTCTCTCTGTTCCATGCTGACCTTGTTTACCGCAGGTGAGGGAAACCACCTACACTGCTTCTGCCACAGCTGCCTTCACCAGGTATGACAAGTAGTTTGCACTCTAGAAGAAGCTTCTATTCTACACAGAGCAGAAAGAAGGCATGGGTTTATAGCTAAGATACTGAGCTAGGGAACCAACAGAGCTAGGTTTTATTCCCAGCTGTACTATGAATTTTCTTTGTGACCTCCATTAAGTCAGTTTTGTATTCTGTGCCTTAGTTTCACTAATATCCTTGTAAAATGTAGGTATTGACATGTCTTTATTTTACAGAGGATCTGATATCCATTAATGCTTGTGAGTTACTCAGAAGCAACAGGGTTTATCGCCATTAAAAGCTCATAAAGAAATACCCAAGCTGAGTAGAATCTAATGTGTAGGAAGACTTGGTCAAATCTGACTTAATTTATAATGACTTTTTATCATGGCAATATTTATTCTTAAATATATTTTTAATCAAAGTACGCTTTTGAAATAATAATTAGTATTGAGATTTTTGTTTCAAGTGCCATCTGAGCCTTTCATGCCATAATCTAATTCTAATAATTTGAACTGGACACCAGAAGGTGCAAAAGTCTAGGCAAATAACCACTCTACAAAGATGTTTTTTAGTAACATTTTCAGAGCAGTTTACCACTCAGCCTGGATCTGCACACATCTTCCACAGATGTCAGTGGTATCTATACACATGGATAAAGGACACAGCATGAGATTTATTTGGGAAATGGCTTTGTTCTGTTAACAATTAAAAGGATTTTTCAAAAATTTTCATCTGAGCCCTGATTCTGTTAAGCATGTAGGCATGTACTTAACATTATACATGTGCTTACATTCCATAGGTTTCAATACAACTTCCACTTATTCTGCCAATGCTGTACATATTTAGTGCACTAAAGCATGATTTCAAGTCTTTTGAAGTCAGAATAATGCTTTTCATTGTCTTCAATGGTAGCTGGATCAGGGTTAATCTAGAAAACAGTAATCCCATATGCCATTAACCTGGCACTTGATTTGAGCATTATAGTCAATGGAATTTAATGATTTATGAAATATGTTATTTTTTTAGGGGGAAAATCTGACAACATTGTACAATTATATAAAACACAACCAGGAAAACTTTGAATATGGTCATATACATAAATCCAAGTACGTGATGATTTATCAATTCCCAGGACTCCTAAAAGTGCAATTGTGGTTAGGATATTGTCATGTTAGGATAAATGACATGTTAGCCTCGGTGTAATTTACATCACTTTTAAACCCTGATCTGAACAGACAGACAAATAGTTGTCCCAGGGTAGCTATCTAAGAAGATACTGTTACAGTGCCTTGTCACTGGGGGTGCAGACATAAGTGCAGCTCTCTGCTGTAACTGAGAGCACTTAGCAGGAAGCGTTCTGAGTTGCTACAATCCCCTGGACCAAACAGAAGTTCACCATTGATTCTAGGGGAGCAGGCAAACTAGCTTCTGGCTGCACGTCTGCAACTCATTTCCCCTGGCAATGGCCCCTCCTCTTTCCCAGCCTCTCCCTTTTTCAGAATGGGAGGGGGAAAGGGAAGAGAGGGAGTTCATTCTAAGGGTTCCACAGCCAGTGCTGGAGGGTGAGGTGCATGAATTGAAGCCCCTCTCACCTCAAGGGGGCTCCAATACACCCACTCCAACCTCCAGCGCGGGCTGAAAACCCCCCAGATCAAAATCCCTCCACTCCTTTTCTCCCCTCCCATTCTTCAAACAGCTTGAAGCTGTGAGGCAGCACAGACAGAAGTTACAGAAGACACTGTGTTTTCAAATGTCTTGATCGGACCCCTCATGCAATGAGGATTCAGATTTTCATCTGACTGGCCATTTTTTGGAGCTGTCTGCTGCTGCACACTCCTGTTTCGTCATGGCTATAGACCACTTTCTGTGACTAGATCTGGTAAAAATTGTCACTTCTGTCTGCACACTAGGTGTTAGGGTAGCAAGTGACTACCTGTACATAGCGCTGGACACACAACACTTATACCACTGCATTTTTGCTGCTGTTTTTTTCTGGGGCAATTCTACACCATATTCAAGTTACACCATTGTAGACTCCCCACCTCTGGCACTTACAGATGCCTTGGCAACCTTGCTTGGAGACAACCTTGCTGGGGTGCCACAATCAGTTGATTATTGGTATGGGGACAAGGCAGCCTGAGGGTTTCCAACCAAGCTGGGGCTCCCCAGCTGACAATCATCTGATAATCATGGAGAGTTTCAGAATCCTGCACGGGATAGCTACACATGCCATGAATTCAATTTAAGTTGTGATACAAACCAACCAAAATGATGTTCCATGTTATATAAAAAAAAATCTGTGCAAGCTTGTTTCAGTGTTACTAGTTATGGCATAATTAACACATTAACAGTGCCATAAATGTAATGTTTTTACTACATGTTTAGTACTTTCCACTCCTATAATCTCTGCAAAGCCAGCATAGCTCTGGGAGAGTAATTTGAATTCAACTCTGGCTCAATATTTTTTAAATGGAACTTTTTTTTAATTGATTGAGAAATTTGAATTACTTGCAAAGAATCCAGCTTGACTTTCATATCTTGCATTGACTTTAAAAGAAAACAACATTTGGCAGATAACACAACCAGAGGTTTAGAACAAACATGAGATAAAAGTAATGGAAATAAATAGGGATCCCACAGAGCCATTTTTACAATTACTCTATCTGTGTCAAAGTTTTATACCTTACATGTAACACTGTAGTAGCTGGGAGCTCTATAATATGAAATGATGTTTAGTTTTGGTGTATGATTATGACACAACTGTAGAGCCCAAGTTACTTGCTTAACAAGCTTACATATTATACTCTGCATACAAGTACATCAGTGTAATAGGCACACATATGTATACCATATGGCTATCTCTCCTTTTATTTTCAGATCACAGTCTGTTGCCATATGAATAGACTTCCGAAATTGCACAGTTCTCATATTGACAGTCTCTGCTCAAGGGAACTAGAGTTGATTGACTATAGACACATAAATCTCCTCCAGTCAGAGGAAGGATTTTCTTTTGATGCAGAAATGATAGCTCTGCCCTATACAAAGAATCCATCTTGAGCAAAACTGCTTTCAACATAACTTGAAGATGCAACTAAGTTAAAAAAGAGGATTTATATTACTTAGATACTTATAGTTTTAATAAACAATGTCTCTATGGTTTTTCTCTCTAAAATTTGAATATAGAAGCATTAGTGTGGGATAAATATGATCCAAAGATATTTCAGGGTTTAAAATCACAACCTATATATATGCTGTGTCATTTACAAAGCTTAGGAATTAATATTAAAAACTCCAACTGAGAAAATTAATGTCTATTTTTAAACCATTTTTTATACCTGGTATATTTAATTTAAGGAGCATAAGACTGCACATGAGATGAATATTCTTGGATCTTAGTCATAAAATTAAATCACTGTTACAGATTTACTGAATGGTTAAATAGTATTCATAAATTAAAGTCATGACACTGTAATAATTTAGATTGTCCTGAAACAATACTAAAAGTGACTAAAAATAAAACACTCCATCTGGCCATTTCAATTAAAATAAAGCCTGTTATATTCTAATAAAAAGTATTTAGAATTAATATGGTAAAATATATGATACAGAATCCTTTGCTCTGATTGACTGAGACTGATTCAGCTCTGCCGTGGGCTCTGGCCACCCCAGGGAAACTGCACTGGATTACACAGCACTACTGAGACATCTTCTTTAAATAGGTATTTTTAAAAAGTCATGATCCCCTTTTCCACTAGATGTTCTCTGTAAACATTTGGGAAATGAATCACTCAACAGTCACAGAATAGAAGAGAAGGAAGAAAAAAACCCTTAGGACATGGGAAAAATGGTCATGTTTTCTGAAAGAAACACAAGGCACTCTATAATATGAGAGCTAAATGAAATTTAAGATCTTTGGGTATCCTAATTTTGTGAAGATGAAATTTACCTTTTTGAAGGGAATAAGCACAAAACCTTTCAACATGTAAGTCAAGATTAAGATCTTAATTGGGACATAAATGGAGGTTGGACTTTGTGCTGGCTCTCTGCATTCAAATGAGTAGCATCCTAAGGGTAAGTTTTCACTGCAGAGTTAACTGAAATGACCTATTCTTGATTTACCTGTCTTGAGTTAGCTCAGCTCAAATGAGAGTGGCTATACTGAAGAACAACCCTTGAATTGCTGTGTCCATACTGATGCTATCCTCATTCAAGTGTGGGGTTTTTTAACATCTGGAGGCATCATATTCAGTGGCTCTAAGCGATGCAGTAATCTGACTGGTCTATGAATTCTATTCTAGTGAGTTGTAGGATAACTTGTCTGTCCTTCCTAGGTACACAGAAGAACTATGAGAAGGCAGTGGGGAATTAATGGTGATCCAAGTTGTATTAGCCCGATCCTGGACTAAAAGGAGCCAATGCAGTGTGCTTACTTCATAAAAAGAACCAGAATAATTAAGTTATCTGTATGCCTGCATGAACAGAATTTATCTAAGGGCACTACTTTAGTTGTTAATTGAGTAATTTTACAATAAAAAAACAAGTCCTGAATAGAAACCATTATAATACATCTTCTGGAGAGACAGTTGCATTGAATATTGCTCATGAGTTGCTAAATTCTAAACCTCAAATACTTTGGAAATTCAGTTTACAGAAGCACTTACAAATTTAGGGGTCAAAGACCTATTGTTCCACTAAATGGTGTATTTCCATGGGGGGAAAAAACCCTGTTTTTCTGAATTCTTATTGAAATAAACAAATCTAGAATTCCAACTCTACGAAAACTTCCATTATATAAATATCAAGTGGAATTTAGCCTGAGCATTACTTCAGATTTTCACCCAAAAGGAAGCTGAATCAACTTGGTGTCTTCCGGGATATTTATTCAAACATCTTAAATCCCTGCATCTTAAAAATGTGACTGGAAAGCTCAGACAAATTAGATGTGTTCTCAGTTTTTCTCATTTTGTAATACTGTCTGCTTCCAAGAGTAATGCAAAAAAAAGTGTTTATTACTATTTCTTAGCACTTTTAACTCTTCAAGCATTGTAGATAAAAGTATTTGGGAAAATAATTAAACTGGGTGATGGATTTCAGGGCATGCTCTGTCATTTTGCGTTTGTAAATTAAAAATCTAATAAATTGCACAAGCAACAGTTTTAGATAAACAAACTGGTTTTTGCACATACAAATTATGTATATAGTGATGAATGCAGAAACATGCTAATACATTTTTGTTAGCCAGAAAAACAAGTTTGACTATAGATACATATGTAATCCTAGAGATCCAGCCTCCCGCAAAATGTACAAAAAAAGTAAGAAGCAAGCATGTGACGAGCATTAAACTGAGTGAAATTTTCCCAATAGTAGGAAGCTGGCAAATTTATATTTTTGACACCTGTTCTGGAGTAATTATAAGCCAATTTTTTAATTTCCTCAGCTATTAAAAAAAAAAAAAGAAAAGATTAAAAGTATCTGGATGCATTCTGCATTTTGGCAGTCAGAGGTGGAGTAAGAAGTGGAGCTCAGATTCAATGATCCACAGAAATCCAAACATGTTTTTAAAAATTGTTTCTGCACTGGACATCCCATGCTGTTTTTATGTGGAAAGGAAAGTCTGGATTTAATGGAATATTTTGCAAGGAAAATATTTTTTGCAGTCTTATAGGGACAAAAGTTAATGACATGCTGAAGTAAAAGTTTTATAGAAATCTTAATTCCCCCCCCCCCAAAAAAATGTGTCTTTAGAATTATGTTTTTTAAAAAACAGAAAAAGCAAAATTTTTGTTGAATATTCTCAAAAAAATAGCCTTGACTCATCTTCAAAGAAATGAACACTAGACAAACAACCACAAAACCCCCCAAAAAGGTTTTCTAGTCAGTCTAAGTGAAATCAGTCATTTCTGAGAAAAATCCCAGTTTCCCAATATCAACCATTCTTAATTGGGATAAAAACAGCATAGCTTAATCACAATGATCCAATAATCTTTTGCTTCATGCAATGTTCTGCCTTTACGGCTACATCTTGTTCCAATTTTGGTTTTATCCATTCCAGTTTCCAAACAACCATAACTTTCATATAGGTTCTCCATACACCAGATCCCATATGTTTGTGACCTTGAATAAACAAGCAATCTTTGATGTTCTTGCGCACTTCAAAACACTTTGTCGTTTGCAGTGATATATGAGCCACGCTGTAGTGACATGCAGTCATTATTGGTTTGTGGAGTGCCTTCTGCTTCTTCCCTTGATGTAAGTTTACCAGAGAACAAATTTACTGTAATCTTTCTGTTAACTGGTGCTTCCCTACTGCAGCACAGGCTTAGGAGAGGGTCAGGAAAACAACATTAGGAGGAGGCTGAAAAGAGAATTGCTGCACATACAGCATTGTGTTGTACTGTAAGACACAAAGATGTGATTCTAAAAGTGAAAGAACACCTCCCCCCAACAGACTAATTAAGGATCAGAAAAAGAATTTCCAGAAAACAAATATTATAAAAAATGTGTTAAGTTACAGGCAGATTTATGCACCCAGCACAACAGATTTGTTGTGGTACTGTGTATTCATCCTATTACATTTCAAGGCTGCTGTTCAAGGCTGTTGGTTTTTGGCACTGTCAAAATGAAACAGAGATTATGTAGTACCATATGTCAGGCAGCTGAAGTAAAGAGTTACTGTTCTAAATTGCTTGCTTTTCCCGTCTGGAGGAGAGAGAGAGAGAGAGAGAGTGTATGAGGGGAAGAAGTGGGAGGTAGTGGGGGACAAAAAAAGAAAGGGCTGGTTGGATGGAGTAAGGTGGCGAAGGCAGGTGTCCCTTTTGCCCCTGACGTGTCAGCAATTCTGGCAGTATTTCTGTGGACAAATGCCAGGTTATTTCTGCTCCTCCCAAATAATACAAAAAAATTAATGTTTCCCTCCAAGGGAGTAAAAATAAAATCCTTCAGCAATTATTTTTTAATGTAAATGCATGTTTATTTCATGCCCTCAAGCTTTTCAGTCCTGCTTGTTTGTGACAAACATTCCACAATAGCCTCTTTAAAGACTGGCATATGTGCCAGTACTAAAATACATGCAGCAGTAGACATTAGGCAATTCAAATGAAAGATGACAATAACATGTTGCTAATGGTTTTAAATTATTACATTGTAGAATATTTACTTTTACATCCTGGACTGGCTATCCTCATTGCTTGATGCAAACCTGTACTCCATCAGTTGACTAACCTTCCTGTAATACCCAGTTCCCCTCTTACAATGTTTCTTCTGCGTTATGTTCTCTAACATAAACAATGACCACATCCATGGATGTTTAGTCCCCTGGGGAACTAGTGGTTGTGCATCTAGTGCTGCTGCTGGTTGTCCCTGGGGAACTCCCATGCCACACGTGCTCTGGCATATGGCAAGTTATCCCAGGTTGGGTAGGGGAGGCTGGGGCCAGCACTGGGCTGGCCCCAGCAGCCTTACCTAGGGTCCTGGCGGCCTTCTGGGGCTACAGCAGTGGCAATCCTGCCACATGGAGCCTGGCCAGCCGTGGAATGTGGCTTTGGCTGGTAAGGCTCCAGCTTTGGGTGGAGCATGCTGCCACCATGTGTGCCATTCTGCTTCTTTTCCCTGCAGGTTTTTTTTGACTAATGGATATCTAGGGGTCAAAAATACCCTTTGTACTGCTCCCCTGCAGTACAGAGAATAACTGTACTGTGGTATGTGGTGCCACAGACATGTCTCTGGCGCCACATACCATGAAGCTACAATTGTCTGGACATGGCCAAGGGGTCCAAAATGCTTAATGCCAACTAGCTCAGGTTTCTGCTTTTTTGTATGTTGGCTTTCCATAGGCCAGATCATCAGCATGTGTATTCTGTCATATCTTCAATGATTTACTTTGGTGATTGGGTTGGGTTAAACCAGCTGAGAATCACATCATAGTCCTTGTCCGCATGAATCCAATGGGATGAAGATTTAGTCCCCGCAACTAAGGTAACCTTACTGATATTCTAATTCTATTGGGCCATGCCCTTTGGCTATCACTCAACATCTCATTGGTTTCAGTACATGTTTTTCACATATATGACAGCATAGGCAATGTCTCTATTGCATGTACTATCATGTAACATTATGAGGGACTGACACATGATAGCCAGATTAATTTGAGAGTCCATTTACCTATTTTATCATTTTTCACTGGGAAGCAGAAATAAATGCAAATGCAGATATACCTTAAGGCTGTACTTTTTGATTTAAAATGTCCTCCTTAGTTAACTATTTGAAAACAAAAAAAAAGGCCAGCCACATTCAGACCAGGCATAAGTAGGCTTTATTCCACTGACTTCCATGCATTTTGTTAATTTATGACAGTCTGAGTTGTCTTTCAAAGTAAATTGCTGAGAAGATAAATACAGCAAAATAGACATTATGATCCATCACATTTTTCCTCTGCTACAACAGACCTTAGAGTAAGAGCTATGGTAGATCATTTACAGATCTGTAGTAAAAATACTGGTGCCATGAGGTAAGATTTTCAATTATAGACACCTGTATACATGCCCAATGCCTGCTCCAATGTATACTAATTAGCGCACATCACAACAGACTAAATTAACTGAGTCTGCTGGAGTGTGCTAATTAGCACATTCCAGCACCCTTGGCATCTCTTGTATTCAAAGTCTCCATGCTTCAAAATGGCAGTGGGGGTACTTTAACTAAAGCTTATTGAACGACCTTTGGTTAAAGTGCCCTGCTGGCGTTTTGAAGCATGGGATACTGAATATACAAGACACTGCAGGCGCTTTAATTAGAACATCTCCTGAGAGCTGCTCTAATTAAAGTGCCACCCCCTTCCCATTGCAGACCACATGTAAAGATGTCCTAAGTGACCTTCAAGCCTAAGGGAATGTTTATCCTTCAGACTAAAGTGTATTATAGCAGGGGTAGGCAGCCTTTCTTTATTGTAGACCAAAATGACCCATCCTGAGTCAGAGGTTGGCAGGTGCTAGGACCCAGCTGTCACTCCTTGTCACTGCAGTGGCTGGGTAGAGTGCCCCCAGCCAGCACTTGTCCCTGTGGTGGCACAGGAAAACTGCTGAAAGTCAAAGACCCCTGCTGCCAAATGCTGCCGAAGTCCCATATTTGCAGGTTGGATTCAATGGTTCTGTAGGCCTTAGGTTGCCAACCCCTGTATTATAGAGTTACCTGAATTAGCTTTGAGCAAGCTTAGATTGGATAGTGGAAGCTGTCTAGCCACAGTAAAAAGGAAGTCTGCATGACATATGTTACCTTGCCAAGAGGCAAGTTGAAAGTTATCCCTAAGATTTGTCTACAATAGACTGGAGTCAGTCACTGTGACTTTGGCTAGGTTGTACTTTCCAAAAGCATATAAGTGATTGCCAAAAGGTATTTAAGCACATTAGAGCCTAAGTGGGTTGCATTTCATGTGAGAAAAATGTATCAATTCCTTGTATTTCTGTAGCTGCAAAAAAAAAGTGGGAAGAGCTGTCTGGAAAAAAAGAATTATTTCATAAAAATATTGAGATTTCAAAGTTTGTTTTTGTTTTGTAGCAGAACTGGCCTTTCTGACATCTTTAATGGGAAAGAGTACCACCCCTGCAACCTCTTTCTTCAAACAGATTTCAGAGCATGTTCTGTCATTTTGCATTTGTAAATGAAAGATCCAATAAATTGCATAAACAATAGTTTTAGATACACAAACTGGCTAAAGATACACAAATAGGCAGTAACCAAGTAGTGAGGGAAATCTCTTGGGATGTGGCAATCCAGGTTCAAGCTCATCACCTGCCAGATTCACTGTTTACCTATATCATAGATGAATGTCCTAACCATTTAGGCTATCAGCCATTGTAAAACTGAATGATTTTCATTGGAAGAAGAAAAAGAGAAGCTAAAGTTTGGTTTTTCAGATGTTTTGAGCAATTCAGAGCTCCAAGAGGACTCAGCTAAGCAGAAGCTGCTCAGCATCTCTAAAAATTAAACTTCTTATTTTAGAAGATTAAATGTGGCTTTAGGATCAATGAAGATTTAATTTTAAGCACCCACAACTAAAAATTTTCCCTGCCATTTTAAAGCTTTTTGAAGGATGCTGCATACATAAGGGAACCTTTCCTTCCTTTCCCCACCCCCCAAAATGGATTTGTTATGGTCTCTTTTTGCAAATATTATGGATAAGAGCTATAACATATTTTGAAAACCCATATAAAACTTCACAAAATTTTGGTCTCTTTCCCATCCCATTAAATTTCTATTGCTAAACGTGTTACCTGTACAGACACATCAAAATAGCTCTTTCAGAAGCTGGTACAAAGTAATAATTTACAATTAGACCTGTTTGCAAATGATTCTATACAAAGCTGAATTATGGCTAGTGTCGATTTGTTTTTAACAAAAAAAAATACGAGGGAAAACTATCATTTACAGATTCTTATAGTTTTTCAAACTAATGGCGTAAGCATAAAGCCCACTAAAAAACCTTTTGAATCCATGGTGCCTGCATAATCTATGCTACTGAAGTATATAAGCACCGTATACTCCTAAAAGTATCTGTTCTCACAAAAACCCTATGAGATAGGGAAGTGCCACTATCTCATATTTATACATAGGGAATTGACACACAGGCTGTGACTTGTCCAAAGAACACAGGAAACCTGTGCACTGCAGGGAACAGGATCTGTGTATCAAAGCAAGCAAGCACTAAACAATCCGTCCTCCTAATAGTGCAAAAGTAGGTTACAAAACATTCAGAATAATGGCAACCTAATTCACTCACTGACATTTGACAAAGCTTTTGATTTGCTAAATCTGATCTTGTACTACTACTAGTATCCCACTCACATACATATATACATATATATACATACACAACATCCATATCCTTTAAATACATCTATGTGCAACTAGGGTTGTTAGTTGTAGCCATGTTGGTCTAAGGCTGTAGGCAGAGAGGGTTCTTTGGGTAAATGTGATATCTTTTATTAGACCAATTTAATAGTTGAACAAATTGTTCTTTGCAAGCTTTTGGGCACAAAGACCCTTCTTCAGGCATAGGGAGAGTCTGGTGGGGATTGGCATACTCTTCTGGGTGAAATGAAAGCCAATATGCAAAATGCATGTCTGTGAAAATGCAAATACGTGGCATTGAGGATCAAAGGGAATGGGAGACAATAGGTTGAGACAGGTAGGTAGAGAGGGAAAGGGGGAATGTTGAACTGGTGATAGCATGTAGCTGGTAAAATGCAGACAGGTTACTTAGGTTTATCAGATGGCAGGCAGCTTATAATGTGCTATAAATCTAATGTCTATATTTAGTCCATGATTTTTTGTATCCACTAGATTTATGAAGTGAAGTTCATAGGCTTATCTACAAAAGGTGTTGTGTAAATTCCCTTTGAGGATTAAAACTAAGAGACTGGAGAGAGAGTGGTTGTCTTGTGAGAAGTGTGCACCCACAGTTAACTGGGTGTTCTTATCTTTGATAGATTTTCAGTGTGTGTTCATTCTTGTACGTAGTTGTTGTTTGGTTTCTCCCACATATTTTCCATCAGGGCATTTTGTGCACTGGATATTATATTTCTGAAGGTTCAGATGTAAATTCTATGAATGGTGATGGTTCTATGGTAGTGTGTAGTTGTGGGACTGGTAGAAATGCATTGACAGGTTTTCACAGTTCTTGTTCTGGCATGGTTTGGATCCATTCAATGTGCTTTGGGCCATAGGAAGTTTGCCTCTGGTGATGAGGTTGGTGAGGTTTGATGTTGTTTAAAGGCTAGGATGGGTAGTTCTGAAAACATCTCTTTAAAAACTGGGTCAGTATGGGTTGCAACTGTTTGAGGATTTTCCATATAGGTTCCAGGGAAGGATGGTATGTTGTAACTAATGGTGTGCAATTCGTGGGGATTTTTTTGTTGTTGTTGTTGTACTGCAGCAATTATTTACATGGTGTCCAGGTGGCTCTTTCAAAAGTGTAATCTCTCTCTGGAGAAGTGATCTTGCTGGGTGAAAGCCCTTTTGAGAGTTGTGAGGAGATGATCGCGGGTATTCTCTTCAGTGCAAAGTCAGTAGTCTTGGAAGGTTTGGCTGTATATTACAGCTTTCTTGATGTGTTGAGGGTGATTGCTGGCTCTGTGTAGATATGCATGTTGGTCTGTGGGTTTCTTGCGTATGGTGGTTTGTATTTTACCATTCTGGATATTGATCATAGGGTCTAAAAAGGAAATGTTGGTGCTGGAGTATTCAAGAGAGAGAGTCTGATGGAGGGGTGATGGTTATTGAATTAGTGATGGAAATCAATCAGAGACTCCAGGCTTTTGGTTCAAATGATGAAGATGCCATCTATATATCTTAGGTATAGCATGGATTCGATGGTGCAGTTCTTGAGAAATTCTTCTTCCAGGTGGACCATAAGAAGGTTGGCATATTGTGGGGCCATTATGGTGCCCATAGCTATGCCCACGATCTGGAGAAAGTGTTAGTTATTGAAACTGAAGTTGTTGTGTGAGAGGATGAAGTGTATAAGTTCAGTAATATCTTTATTTCTGTACTCTGAGTTGTAATCTTACTCTTGTAGATATGAGACAGGCTTGGATGTCATCCTGGTGTGGTAGGTTAGTATATAAGCTGGTAACATCCATGGTGGATAGGAGGCTATTGCTGGAAAGGTGGTCTTTAAATTTTTGTAGAAAGTCCGTTGTGTCTTGGACAAAACTCAGTCTTTGGGTGACAAGAGATTTTAGGATGGATTCAATGAAACCTGTTTCCTCAGTTTGGGACCCATGACTCAATCTTATAGGTCTGCCTGGGTTTCCTTGCTCATAGATTTTAGGGAGCATGTGAAAGTTCCCTGGATTGGATAGACGGTGGATCAAGTTTTGTAGTTTTTCTTGTAGTTCACATGGAAATGATGTGATGGTGGTTTTAAGTTTTCAGGCGAAAAGGGGACTTGGACCTTGTTCTAATTTTTCATAGTAGGTGGTGTCTGTTGGCTTCTTTTATGTAGTCTTCACAGCTAGGATAACTATAGCTCCACCTTTATCTGATGGTTTTATTACGATTTAGTGGTTGAATCCTAGAGATTCCATGGCCCTTCTCTCTGAGGGAGAGGTTGTTGTGGTGCTGTTTGTTGTCAATTATTTCATTTTTCATTCTTTCTCTGAAGCAGTCAATACAGTGGTCGCAGTTTGAATTTTATCCACTGTAAAGTGTCCAATCTGATGGCTTTTTGGATTTGTTGGTGTTAATCTTTTCCTTGCTATTCTCACAGGATGAAGTGTTTTTGAAAGTGAATTCATTTTGGTTGTGGAAATATTCCTTGAGACAGAGGTGTCAGAAAAATTCTTCTAGTTCTCTACATTGTAGTATCTTATTAGGGTATTTTTCTAAACAGAAATTAAGGCCTTTAGAGAGGACGGATTTTTCAGCTTTGGTAAGTGTGTCTGTGGAGAGATTGATAATATTGGAAGGTTGACTGGTTCCTTCAGTTTCATCAGGTGTGAGATTGGAAAGTTGTACAGTATCAGTGTTGTTTATCTGACAGTTGTTTTGTGGCTGGAAAAGTTGTTCCTGTAGTAATACTTCCATTTCTTCTTTGTATGTTGGATGGATGTTGTAAAAAGTCTTTGGTAGTCTTTTTGTATATGTTGCATAATGTTTGGGAAGATATCCAAATTTATCTCTTTTTAGTTGTTATAGCACGTGTTGATTTCCTTCAGTTGATCTCTTTTGGAGTAGGTTATATGAAGGAGATGATTTCTAAGCATTTCTGTAGTTCTCCTGCATAGTTGTAAAGCATATTTGGAGATGTGTATAGTAGTCAGAAGACTGTAGATGTTCAGTCCTCTGGGAATAAAGTTATATTTCTAAGCCTGTGCAAGAAATACATGACACTGTTGAATTTGGCGTCTTTCTTCTTCATGTTGTGAAGTTTCCATTTCAAATGGCAAAATTCAACATCTTCCATCCTCTATGTGTAATTAGATTCTAAGAGTATGAGCAGATGTTCACCATTCCCTGTCTACAATCATGCAGCTTATTTTAAGCGACATGATTTCAGATCAGAAGTGATTTGTACAAGAACTGCAATGGGAACCTGGTGTAAGTAACTCAGAGTGGGAGGAGGGGTAGGCAGGATGAAGGGGGTTAGCAGGTCTGGTGGAGTTTGGCTGGTCTGCAGGGTGGGGTTGTCTGTGGGGGAGGGCAGGGGATAGGAATCTGTGTGTGTGTGGTGGGGGGGAATAGCCTGCTCAGGGTTGGGGTAGGAAGAGTGCAGCCCTGGGGCTGGGGCTGGGGCGAGATGAGATGAGATGAGTAAACTTTTCTTTTTTTGGTCTGAAAGGAACAGTAAACAGTGTCAAGCAATACTTCCTGGCCAACTATGTCACTTTACAGCAACAGGGAGGCTCTCAGGCCAGAACTGCAGTAGCCAATCCATGTTCTCACCTACCCTGGTTCATTCTTGCCCTTCCATCACAGATAGAGAATCTGAATCATGAGAGTGAATCTTGTAATGACTCATATTCAGTGGCTCTCATCCAAATAATTACTATACATTCCCAGTGAAAAAGACTTCCTGCCAGAGTAATGAAGGATGTTGCATGCTAGGCCAAATTAAAGTTCTGCTGACTGCTATTACAGCTCTCATTTTTCAGGCCAATCTGTAGTTTCAAGTCATCCGTAGTTGACCGCATAACATTTGTAGGGGGACATGAAAAGGACCTTCTTTTGCATACTGGGAAGCAGTAACAGAGCCTGTAGAGGCTACACACAAGTGGCTTCAGCAGAGGTATTTCAGATCTACCGCAAACCCAACATCTTTTTTACTATACTATACTTATTTTACTATACTAATGGAAAAACAATCTAGAAGCCTTCTTCTGCTTGAAGAGTTTCACCAACTCATCTTTAATTACAGGCAAACATGTAGAATTATCAGAACTCAATAATTCAGGATATTTAAATGTGCACTTTTTCTGGAATTCTTTGTACAGACTACTCCTGTAGTCAGTTATTTTCCTCTTGATAGAAAGAACTTCCAAAACATCAAAAGGAGGGAGAAAAAAATTTTTCAACCGTTATCTTAAGGATTTTATGCATGCACACACCCCAAAACCAAAAAAACAAAAGCCAGGAGAAGCCATTTAAATTGGTTTTGTGAATAATTAGTTATTGGTCCCAAGTTAATTGAGGCAACATTTAGGCTGGATGTAAGAAAAAACATTTTTTTCTGTAAGGGTTACCAGAATCTGGAATACACTCCCAGCTGAGGTGGTACAGTTGCCATCCATGGAGATGTTCAAGATGAAACTGGATAAGCACCTTGTTGAGCTCACTTGACCCCAATAACTTCCTGCCCATGGCACAGGACTTGACTTGATGACCTTGCAGGTCCCTTCCAGTCCTTTGAATCTATGATCCTATAAACAGGCTATTTGGGCCTTCACTCAGCAAAGCATGAGAGTCGAGCATGTGCTTAAGACTTCTGCTGAAAAGGGGTGGACTTAAACATGTGCCAAATACCTTGCTTCAATGGTTTGGTTATTTTTTAAACTGATAACATTTTAAGTTATTTCTTAGCACATTCTCATAATGCACACAGTCTTGGTCCTAAGCTTTGCCAAAAAGTGGAGACTAGATCGCAGAATTTTCAAACTATGCTATCAGTAACACTAAAAAAAAAATAAAATAAAATAAAAAGAGACCTATTATGGGATCAGAGACTCACAGGAAAGTAGGGCTGGAAGCAACCTAAAAAATCAAGTGCAACGTACTGATCAAGATAGGATCATAGTTTCACAGTTGGTAGGGTCGGAAGGGACCTGAGCAGATCATCAAGTCTGACCTCCTGCCGTGGCAGGAAAGAATGCTGGGGTCAAACAACCCCGGCAGGGTGATTATCTAGCCTCCTTTTGAAGACCTCCAGAGTAGGAGCCAGCATCACTTCCCTTGGAAGTTGGTTCCAGATCCTAGCCACCCTGACTGTGAAGTAGTGCCTTCTAATGTCCAGCCTGAATCTATTCTCAGTCAACTTATGGCCATTATTCCTAGTTATTCCTGCTAGTGCTCGGGGGAAGAGGGTCTCTCCCATTCCCTGCTGGTCCCCCTTGGTAAGTTTATAGATGGCCACCAGATCCCCTCTCAGCCTTCTCTGGTGAAGGCTGAACAGGTTCAGATCCCATAGCCTCTCCTCATAGGGCCTGCCCTGCTGACCCCTGATCATGCAAGTGGCCCTCCTTTGGACCCTCTCGATGCTGTCCACATCCGTCCTGAAGTATGGTGCCCAGAACTGGATGTAGTACACCAACTGTGGCCTGACCAATGTCGCATAGAGGAGGAGGATCACCTCCTTGGACCTGCTCATGATGCATCTGTGGATGCATGACAAGGTGCGGTTGGCCCTGCTGACCGCATCCTCACATTGGTGGCCCATGTTCATCTTGGAATCAATAATGACTCCAAGGTCCTTTTCTGCCCCTGAGCTGACAAGAAGGGAGTTCCCCAGCCTATAGGTATGCTGCTGGTTTTTCCTCCTCAGGTGCAGTACCTTGCACTTGTCTGTATTGAAACCCATCCTATTCTTATCAACCCAACCTTGTAACCTGTCCAGGTCTAGTTGTAGCCTGTCCCTCCACAAAAATAGGTTAGTACAACCTCTCTGTATAGTGGTAGTGTCCAATGAGTGCAGTACCCCTCAGCACCTGTTCTTTTTGAAGTCATGATGGCCAATTAACTGAATACATTTTGGCTTCCTGTTCCTTCCCAGAGCTGAGTCACACATTTCTTTCTTATTTCCAATTATTCCTGTTTCTTCATCAGCCTTAAAAGTCTGGCAAACATCACCAAATTGGGGCCAAACAATTCATCCAAAATCCTCTGCCCATCCCTCTCTCAGCCTATAACATATTAGGGCTATGTGAAATTTCACCAGCTGTTTCATTTCAACACTGTTTCAACTCATTTCAAGCTTGAAACAGAGAAATCAAAATGAAATGAAGGGCTTCAAAGCAGCCTTGAAACAAAATGAGGCTAATTGAAACATTTCAAAAGTTCTGAAACATTTCAAGTTTCGAAGCAACCAGGTGGTAAGAGACAGGAGAACCAGGGCTGTGCTCCCAGCAGCTCCACAGCCCCATGTGGCTCAGCTGGGTGGGGAGTGCAGCTCTGACTCTCCATGCCTCCCACAGCTGGGCTGCAGGAAGCTCATCACAGTGCTGAAGAGGGAATGAGCCCGGGCTCAATTCCCTACAGGCTGGGGAAGGCAACTCAGTCCAATCATTCAGTTACCCTCTCCAGCACTACAGTGGGGCTGGAGAAGGTAACTCAGCCCAGCTTAGCTGAGTTCCCCTCCCCAGCACTACAGTCAGGCTGGGTGATGGGAACTGAACCCAGCTGAGCTGAGTTCCCCATCCCCAGGCTACCATTGGGCTGGGGAAAGGAACTCAGTTCAGCTGGGCTGAATTGCTATCCTCAGCCCCATCGTAGCACTGGGGAGGGGAGCTCAGCTCAGCTGGGCTCAGTTCCCTTCCTCAGTTGGATCACCGTGCTGGGGAGAGGAACTAAGTGATTGGGCTCATTTCCCTTCCCTAGCTCCCAGGTGGCAGCACCCGGCTTCCCTCCCTCATCTGGCAGGCAGATCGGGGGCCTGCAACCCTGGGAGGACTGGCACAGCCCCTGCAGCCTTCCCAGGGGTTGTGGACCCCCCATTCTGCCTGCTTAATGAGAGAAGCTATTTTGAGCCTCCCCATTATAGCCTATGGGTGAAATGTCGAAATGAAATGGAACAGCAGTTTTGAATTGAAACAAAATTCAAAACAAAACACTGCTCCATCAAAACCTCAAAACACAAGTTGAAATGGAATGGTGCCATTTCACACAGCCCTATCACATATAATTATAAGTAATGTGTCCCTGCCCTCCATGAGGTGAAGCCAGACTAGGTTGCCCTATGACTTATCTACTTAAAAAAATTTGGACAGTCCCAGGACTCATGATGAGAACATCTAGTTCCATTTATGACTGGGGGACTAATTAGCACATGGCTCTTTTATGGGGTGTATCTAGAATACACACACATACTGAGCAGTGCTAAGCTGTGGGGTTACCACAGCTTGAAATGCTGTTGACTGTACTAGGGCCCAACCCAGTAAACTCTATGGTAAATCATGAGCCTTTCTGCTTTGGACTAATATCATGCATGGTTTGTGCTCTCTGTAACTAGCTGCTAAAGTAGGTACTTAAAGTTTGTTTGTAGAGTACCTATGCTAAAAGTTGAAGCAGATTCAAAAAAGGTAAAATATTTTCTGAGCAAATTAAATCTATGTCTACTATATTCAAATTGCTACAGGTATGTTTATTTCAAGGTCATTTTTTTTCAAATTTGCTCCTCACTTCCATGTACACAGGGAGAGCAGGGTCTAACAATAAGGACAGGGGCAGGAGTTGCTGGGGGAAGAAGTTGGGGGGTAGAGGGAAAAGGGGCTACCTGAACCCCCAAATTTCTTTCCTCTGCTGTAGGAGTGGGAGGGGGAAAAATTAGAGACAAACCTCCAAAAATTAGATTAAAATTATATTATTATATTAAATTCATAATTTTTTCATATATAGAATCTAATTATTGGGAGTAACTCATATTTGGGTAAATATGGTATAACCCTTCTGCCAGGCCCTGGACAATACTAACCAGGGATGGCTTCAAATTTAAGGGTCCAACACAAACTATAGTAAAAAATTGTGTTCGTCAGTAAAAGTTTGCAGATTGTCAGTAAAGAAAAAAAGTATTTCTTACGTTGGAAACCCTGTTTGACTGTTGCAATGGTTTAAACCATGCTACATCTACCCCAGGAGTCCCCTACTCACTCCCATACCCTAAAACTTCCAACCACACCACGCACCATACTGTACCCCCCCACCTGCCACCCTTACCCCTAGCCCTGTCCTGACATGGACCCCCACTCTCTGCCTCTCCCTTAAGTCCCTCAGCTTCAACCCAGCTACACCACCCCATCCCCATCCTTCCCAGGGCTGTACCACCCTGCCTACCTCCAAGGTGCACAGTGTTATAGGCAAATGACAAGATGCAGAAGCACCACATAGCTAGTGGGGACAGGAAGCTATGGAAGCTCCTGTGGCCCAAAAATCCCAGAAAAAGCTCCCTGTAGGGTAATATGCTACTGCTCATGCACCAAATGATATTGGTCTGCTCTGTCTGTCTGCTCTGTCTGCTCAATGGTTTACATCTGGCCTCTTTCTGATGACAGAGCTTCAATCATGGTCATGGTTGTTCAATTTGGGTTTTTTGCTAAAGGGGTTTTTTGTAGTTTTTTATACTTTAGGGACAGGCATTTTTAGCCTTCTTTTACCTACCATATATAAAAGTACAGACAATTGGCAACCCTGCTTGACTGCCTCCCCTGCTAGATTAGCATTAGAAGGTGGCATCATTATTTATTCCTGCTGTAGGAAAAACTAGAGCAAGTTTTGATGAGCAAAAGTTTCTCTTGTGATATTACCTAGGGACAAGAGAAAAATAGTTTGTGCCTTATAGTATAGTATTTTGTTGCATCATCTAGCTCAAAATGATTTGCAGTCACCATGGTTTAATGTACAGGAGGGGCCTGCCAACCTTCCCTGAGTTTGGCTTACATTAAAGCTGTACATTCACCAGAAATACCTTTAAGAGGAGAAAACAACTTTAAGTGAACAAGAGTATATTTACATGTCACCATACAATGCACTATGGTGATGTAGCAATCAGTGTGTCTTCACGTTTACCAGCTACGTCACTATAGTGGTGCACTGAGTATAGCACTGTGCTATGGCGACATAGCCATGGAATTAACCCATGTGAAAGGCACAATAACTGCCCATACTGCACCGTGCTTTAGTACTTCCTTTTGGAAGGTGGCAGGGGCTGCTGGGAGGAAGTACTAAAGTACAGCACCATAAGAGCGTCAGCATACAGTCACGTGTAGATGCACCCTAAGTATATCAAAAGCAGATGCCACACACCACAAAGAAAATGATCACTGGATTGATGCTCTAAATTACAATTTTAATAAAGAATCACAACATACTGCTTGCAATTAAAATTTCTTTCTATAATTCTATAATTTCTTTCTATAATTTCTACATTACAGGTTTGTTTAGAACAGGGGCAGGCAATTATTTCAGGCAGATGGATGCTTACTGAGTTTTGGCAAGCCATCGAGGGCTGCATGACAGGCAGCCAGGGGCAGATAAATATTAATTTTCTTAATTCTGGGGGGGCCCCCGCAGCCCAGATAGAATGGCCTGGTGGGCTGCATCCAGCCTCCGGGCCGCATTTTGCCCACCCCGGTTTAGAAAGTCCAGCAGATAGCCTGAACCAAACCTTAGAATGCACATAGATATAGATGCACTACAAATGCACAATGGAAAACTGTAGTTTGTTACTTGAGCATTCTGCTTTGCCCGAGACCATGGAAAACATATATAATGTTACAAATATGTCTGATCCTGTAACTTTTTGTCATATAAGGAATCCTTGGCACAAGTAAGTACAATAAGCCATCATTCGTACACAAGTCCATCATAGGTGGACTTACCTAAGGATGGCTCATATGAATATGGACTCTGAGATCAACCTTTCATTAGGAGTATAGTTAGACTTGAAAAGGAAAAAAAAAGCAGAATAATAGGCTGCAGCTGGAATTTCATTGACAACTTTAAAACTTTCCAAGGGAATTCCTTCTGGAGCAGAGATATCTTTAGAAGGGTTTGTTGGGCGGTCACCGTCCCCTGTGGACCTAACAGACGCCGCCTGCCACTTGCCTAGGGTGTCATCTGCTATAATTGGGGTATCACATGTATACATTTCACCTGCCATGACTTGATATTAATGGAGTTGGTTCAGATGCCTTCACGTGTAGTCCAATTATGAGTCTCCACGGCGTCCTGCAAGGTCCCGAGTTTCTGAGGGCTCCGCCACCCCTACACCCTTGCCCGTTCCACTGGGTGGTGGCCAACCGGCTGGTCCGGCCATGTATCCTCAGTTCCTCCCAGATAATCCACAAAAGAAAAGTCAATCAAAACAAACATGACAAGCGAGAAGGCTCCCCTGATCTGTGTAGCTGCTCCGTCTGTCTGCAGCCACCTTCCAACTCAAACTTGACCTTCAAGGGGTCAAGCACCCCTTTTTTGGCTTTTGGAGAGCCCCCTTGTAGGGCTTGATGAGATTCCTTTTTAACAGCTTAAGTTCACTATTGACTGTGCCCCTATTACAGGGACTACGGTACCCCAAAGTCAGTAGTGCCCTCTATTAGGGTTATTATGGTACCCTTCTCCTGCTGGGCTCAGCCAGCTCCCGGCTGGTAAACAAACAGTTCTACTCCCCGCAGGGGCCAGTAGCCTGGGTTCCAAAACCCCGCTGGGGTTTTGCTCTCTGCCAGAGGCTCCTACCAGCACTCAACGTCGCTTTTAGCGTTCCCTGCAGTGTGCACCAGCATGCTCATGCTCCTCCTCCTCTTTCTGGTCCCGGCCTTTTCTTTATACAGGTGGGGGAAATATTGGCCCCTCCCTTCCCAACACACCTGGGTAAGGGGAATTTCTGCCAGACTCCTTGGGGCTGCAGACCTGGGGCTGCTGACCCTCTGCTTAGCCCGGGAGCTTGGAGCCTGCTGGCTCCTTCTCTCTCTCACAGGGTTAACCAAAAGGGCTACTTTCAACTAGGAACAACCAACAATTTCTTATGAGCTTCTGTTAGGTCCACTCCAACAGGAACATCTCACTATTTGTTACCCTCTAGGTATATTTTTGGATGTTCACTTATTTATTTTGAGGCTTTGATCAGAGTGGACTATGGTAATAACACTTTTCTCCTATTAACATATCTGAAACTTTATAAATTGCATGTCCTATGTAAATAGATCAGGTAGGTCAAAAAGGAAATATGTAGTCTTTCCAATTTTATTCTTGAAGGTTCTATAAATTTCTGTTTCTTCACAAATATATGTAATGGAAACCCAACAAATCAGATGCAGCATTCACCCATAGGTGGCAAACACTGTAAACTCCATGTGAATGATAAAATGAAATGAACAGTCATTGACTAGAACCTAGTCCTAGGCAATACAAGCAGTAGAAGACTGGTTTGTTTATAAGGTCCAAACAGAAGTAAGAAGCTGCTTGGTCAAAAATCAATACCTCTTTTTTATAGCCAACCTCTCCTAATAACATCTTCACACTTTTCTCACTCTTTCCCTTTACAGGGACTTAAGCTAGGAACAGATATTGTCCTGGGACAATTTGGGCCTGCCTCTGTCCTAGAACTAAAAAGTTCTGGGATCGGCAAGTATGCAGACTGCCCTTCCAACTGAGGTTTAGTGAATGGCTGAATATGCTGCACCTTTATGCCATTGGTTCAATGATGCAACCCCAGGATAAACCATTCAAATGCATTTTGTAATATCCCTTGGCAGGTGTAAATGCCTCTTATCCCATAAACCATTTTAGAGTTTGTCCCAGGACAATGGACATGGAGATTTGAATGATCACATTTCATCCCAGGAAAAACTGATTTATCTCAGAAAAATGTCTGTTTGTGGCTTTAGTTTCATTATCAGATTTTACAAAGTTCTACACAATACTGACCATGCAGGCAGCAAAGACCATGATATATGGAGTTCAATCAATTAACTTTGTGTAATGTGGTAGATAGAGGGGGTCCCACTGGCTCAGGTCTTAGTTATATTGTCCCTGGAAGGGGCACAGAGAGACATGGTGAACTGTCAAACTTAGAACTTGAAAGACTCAGGTTCAGTTTCCTGTTCTGTCACAGGGTTCCTGTGTGACCTCTGGCAAATCACTTGATTTACCTGTTCTTCAGTAAAATGGGGACGATATAATTTCCTCATCTCATAATTTCCTCATTAATGCATCATTCTGAGCATTAATATATTAAAGTTTGTTAAAGAATGAAATTCAGCAGTGATGGAGGTGACATAAAATTCTAACAGACATTGTATAAGTCACTGAGCAAGTTATGTTTATGTTTGCCCTGAAACAGAAAGGACCCAAGATTGGCATGTACACATATCATCCTTCTAATCAGGGTTTAGTGAGTGACTGAATGCACTGTCATTTTTCTGCTATTGATTAAATGATTCAATCCCAGGATAATCATTTGGACCCACCTGTCACAGGAGCACCAAGGTGTCCTGTGCCATGGAAGTAAAAGGAACTGAGCTGCCAATCAACTGGGCAGCTCAGGTGCCGGTTGCCAGTGCAACCAGGTGGGTCAGGTGGCCAGAAGGGGGCAGGGCCGGGCCTTTATAAACAGCCCAGGCCGGAGCCTGACTAGCAGTTCCCTTCTGGCAGCCGCAGGAGCAGGAGCTCTGTGGCTGAGCTGAGCAGCCTGAATTGGTAGTGGCAGCACTGTGGTGCTGACTGGCTGCGATGATGCCGGGGATGAGAGCACCTTGACGAGAGGTATGGTTGGAGCCCCTGGGGGGGCCTCAGTGTTTATGTTATGAGCAGGAGGCTCTGTGTTTTATGTTGAAGCTAGGTGGCTGGCGTCTTGGTTATAGTTACACTGGAGGACCGGGTGAGGCTGTAGGGGAGTGAGAAGGCCTCACGGGAGCTCCCCAGCGGCTTGGGGGTTCCTGGTGCCCAGCAGGGGCACAGTGCCAGTGGGGCACGACTGTTTGCACTTGAGTGGCGCGGTGTATGGGGTTTGGACCCCAGCCCGTGAGGGCGGCAGTTTGCCCAATGGGGCAAACAACCCAAGAAAGGGTCAAGGGGCCAGGCATGGCTACGGCCACCTGAGCCCCAAAAGCAGGAAACGCGTAGCGTGAGAGGCGTGGTATAGGCCCCAGAGGGGGCAAAGCTTGAGAGGCGTGGTATAGGCCCCAGAGTGGGCGAGGCCCCAGGGGGGGCGAAGCGCGAGAGGCGCGGTATAGGCCCCAGAGTGGGCGAGGCCCCAGGGGGGGCGGCAGACACAGCGGCGTTGGGCGAGGCCCAAGGGGCGCCGGTAACAGGGCGGCGGCATTGAGCCAGGCCCAAGGGGCGCCGGTAACAGGGCAGTGGTGTTGAGCCAGGCCCAAGGGGCGCCGGTAACAGGGCGGCAGTATCAGGCCAGGCCCAGCGGCACTGGCAGTAGCCAGACATCGGCGAGACAGACCCGGGGGCGCCGGGAGCGGGCTGGTGGATAGGAGCCTGGCCCAGGGGCGCCAGACGGGCGAGGAGCCCAGGGTGCCTGAGAAGGAGAGAGCGCACCAGAGGGGCGAGGGACTGTACAATGTCCCACGGAACAGCTGCAAGGCTTGGGGCATGCTAAAGGGGAGGTTTGGAGGCACGCATACCCCTTAAGGGAGGGGCGCACTGAGGCACCCCATTTGGAGTAGGGGCAAGAACACATGCCGGTCACTAGGGGAATAAAGGCAGCCTCCCATTTTTTAACCATTTAAGATCAAAGTCATGGCAGGTGAGATTCTGAGGGTGCTGTGTCCACCATGAGTGACGGTAGGGGGCGCTAGGGAGCTCACGGCTGCTCCTAGGCCCCACTCCCTCACACCACCTTGTAAAGTTCTGAGACAAACTGTTAGTACTTCTTATCCTGTGAACCTTTTTTAAGATGTACCCTGAGACAACGGACATGGATGTCTGAATGACTACGCTTTGTCCTGGATAAACCAGTTTATCCCTGGACAAATGAGACATATGTTTGTAACCTAAAACAGACAGACAAATATTGTGGAGAAGATTATCCTGCACCTGTGCATTCCATGATTGTAGATAAAGAGCTTCAGTTTTAAGGTTTCAGTTCAACACTTCAAAGTTATGGCTAATGACTAATCATTATGGCTAGGGAGAAACATTCAAAAAGCCTGATCCTGAATTGAGTCCATTTTTACAGGTAAATCTATCCTGGCTAGGCTAAACCAGTTTGTAACTGTACAGAAATCCCAGACATGCAGGCAGTGGCTCAGGCTAGAAGCTGGGGGAAGAGGGGTGCTAAAGCAGTCCTCCCTCCCTTCCACAGTGCTGAGCTGAGGCGGGCCATGGCCAGGCCCCAGCAAGATGCTCTGATTAGGAAGGATTCCCCCACTTCTGACCATCCCAGCAGGGAATTGATAACACAGTGTTCATCACCCCAACTCAATGTTTATCACCCCATTAAGCAAACAATAGAGGGACATTACAAGCTACCTGCTGATTCTTCCTTTGTCCCATCTGCCACAGCACAGATCATAGCCAGCATGTGGTATGCCAGCTAATACTGAGAGGTGTTTGCATAAGGCAGAGGGGAGGGGGAAATCCCTGCTTAATGGGTGGGCGGAAGGGGGAAGCAGGCAGATGCCTGCAGTCTCTGCTGGAGCTGCAGCCAGAGAGCAGAGGGGAGGGGTCAGCTCTGCTGTGGAGCAGAGGCCCACCCAGCCTAGAGAGCATGCAGGTATGCTGGGGGTATCTGGTTTATCTTATGCCAGCAAGGGTATGGGACATACATTGTATAAATTGATTTGACCCAAATCAGTTAAGTCTGATACTACATTCAACCTTGTTTATCTCAAACTGGTTTCAGCCATTTTCAAACTGGTTTATGTGCACTGAATGTCTCTTCTATTACAGGTTTAAATCAGTTTATGTGTAATGTCTGTCCCTAGCCTAAAGGAGTGGAATTCAATGTACATCTCTATATCTATATATGAACAGAATACATAAGAAGCACTGTTCCAATTCTTTTTCAGCCAGCTTCTGAAGACTAAAGATATCACTGGGATAATCTCTGCTCATTCACACTTTATTCCACAGGTCTATTTATTTATTTATTTTTAAAGCAGCATAGATCACAAGCACACACCACAAGGGAGAAAAGGGCTTATTATGTCTGGTCACTGAAGTCCACCCCCCTTCGGAAAACACATCTTCAACTCAGAGAAAGGAGAGTGCTACCCCCTAGATAACAATACATCCATTTTCATAAGTTCATTCTGAACTTAAGAAAAAAAAATCGATTCCATTGTTTTGAAAATCCTGCGGTTATCTCCAGGCATTTTGCTTGGAGGGTAAAAGCCCCAAATCCCTTGCTGTAGCCAAAATCCTAAAACCTTCTATATTACAAAGAAAAATAATGCTGTAGTGTTCTGAGGAGTTAGTTCAACACAGCACACATCCACTTATAAAATGACTCTCTGAATAATACTAACCAAAGCAATTATTCAAAGCACATCCTGCTTCTGATCATTTGTACATTCATTACAGCAAGATTCATGACAGAGGGGAATGGCATGCTAGGGGAATAATCGTGACTACTATGATCCAGGACTCCAGGACTCCTTGATCTTCTTTTACATAATAATATAGAACTGTGCAATAAGAATTCTATCATGTTCTAACATGTAGGAAATTCTTACACTGAAACCTAAAATGTCAAACTTCAGGCTAAGATTTTTAAAGGAAACTGTCCGCTCTTTTGTAGCACCATTTGCAATCACTCTTTAAACACATTTGTGGTAAATATATGGGCAGATACCTAGGCTAGGAGTATAACAGGAAGGCCCCATATCTGTATATATGCAAATAGTTTATTAATTAATTAATTAATAGCTGCCAGGAGATGGTGGTCAAGAAT
The DNA here is from genome assembly GCF_052110815.1 of Crocodylus siamensis. Classification (NCBI taxonomy): domain Eukaryota; kingdom Metazoa; phylum Chordata; order Crocodylia; family Crocodylidae; genus Crocodylus; species Crocodylus siamensis. The sequence continues at coordinate 30,655,751 of NC_143403.1, forward strand.
ATATAACATATTTCAACAAGTCTATTTTGTGGCTCTAATCAAACTTGTAAACTGCAAATGGGTAGGAATTATGAAATCAGAAATGTAGAAGACAAGGGAACAGGTATAACAGACTTGAAGGAATCAACTAGGACAACCCCTGTACTGAGTAATGAACCTAGAAAGAAACTCCTAAGAAGGCACATTTCTTATGTGGTATGGGATTGCATTACAAACACTTTGCAGAGTTACACCTTCCCACGACTGTAATACCCCATTTCTTTGAAAGAAATACACCTATCTATGAACATTTACATACAATGAATGTTGATGTTATGGAAAGACTCCATGTAACAGTACGAAGACATATACAGTCAAGTTTTAGATTTATTTTCTTTTCTTTTTCCTTCCAAAAATGGTGTTCACCTTTTAAATCTCATTTTCCAAGTTTTTTTCTTTTTAAAGAAACAACTATTCTTGAGCTTCATCAGAAATGACATGGATGATCTTCTGTTAAAAGAATGAGTTTTATCCTCGTTCAAATACATATTGTATTGGCTTAGAAACATCAAAGAGATGATGTCTTTACATATTCTATTTCTAAGAAAAGAAAGGAAGTTCTCTCTTTATTAACATTGGTAATGTTGACTCTTATAATGAAAAATGCACAAAAGCAATATTTTTGATGAATAGGTAATAAATCAGCCCCAAATACAAGAGCCTTATTTTTTTTTCCAGTTGCTCTCCAAGATAGTGTACTGGAGGGTTTTTAACAAATATACAGTCATGAGTAAAATGAGGTTGGTGGTCTTAATCCAGCTGTCCCTCCAGATGGACATTTTTATTGACCTCAGAAAAAATCACATATTTTAAGCACAGCCAAAAACATCTGGTTGTCACAGCTTAAAACTAATTTAGTATGAGTTTCTTCTCTCAGGTAGAAGTACTTATCAAGAGGTCAGCTAATACTTTGTGACCATTCAATATGTAAATATATCTGAGGCATTTTTTTTAATTATGAAGAGGCAGAGGAATTTGGATATTGTGAGTAACACCCAAGAGTGAATATTTTTAGAACTCTTATCAAAACACTTGGCGATAACCAGCACATGAATAGTGGGTATGTATCTTTTTTCTTTGCTACTTCTGTCCTTGTGAACCTGCCTGCCTCTAGTCTGGAGCAGAGCAAAGTAAGTAACTATTATCATCAGTGTATTTCCAGTGTATTTCCAGAGCAATCCCATTACCAAGGACTCAACATGGAGTGGTAAGAAATAAAGGAATCCACAAGGCTTCAGGATAATCAAAAGTGGACCTTCCCCAGATGAGGATTTTACTCTGTCATTTATATTTTCCAAGGCAGACTTGACTACCTATCTGTTATCTTCTCATTACATCATCTTCATGCATCTTGCATGCATAGCACACCCTAACTTAGGTCACTAGCAAGGCCCTTTCCTTGTCCACACTTAGAACCTTTAAAAAACCCAATACTGTCAGGCTGTTTACATTGATTTATCTATAAGCTATCTATTGTTCATCCCCTTTTTTTCCTTCCCTATATCTCTGACTACTTCCCTGTCCTTAGATGAGCTACTCACAGCAAGGACCCTTTTTCTTCTATGCTTTGAGCCCAGCACACAGGAGGAACCACTATAGATAAATGATAATAAGACAATTTAATCTGCACTCAGTGTGATCAGTGGAATAGCAATGTCTTGTTTGAAGTCTGGTATTACATTTGGAAACAGCAAACAAGAAGCTAATTATTTTTGTGTTTCTAACTGTCATTCTTTTTCCTATAGATTGAGACCCTGTTTCAGCCTGCTGACTTATGTTTCATGGAAACAAAAGACCAACAGAGTTGCACTCTGTTTCAAAAACTAAAAGTTCAAACAAATAGAAATAGTAAATCAAGATGTCTACAGCATCACATGCAATGGTCTAATGCAATACTAAGTTACACAAAGAAACACAGGTATTTTGGTGATTATGGAGTTCAAAGCTAGTCAATCAAGCTGGAGTTAACAAACATTGTACAAAATGCATGGGGAGGTATACAGGAAAAAAGAAAGGGAGAAAAAAATTTGGATTAGGGTTGGGGTTGGGATCCTAAAAGATTGAGATTAGGAGCCTGCTCACGTCTTTAGTCAGCTCTCAGGGTTTTTAACATCTTATGTAACTTGTGTAGGCGAACAAACCTTCAGAGATGGAAGCAAAGAAGAGGACTTAAAGGAAACCAGCAAACCATCCCATTCTCCTTTAAAATCTAAACAGAAACAGCTTTTAAAAAATGTTTAGAGCAAATCTTGCAAGACATCCCCATGAAACCATCAGCATCAAGGATTTAGCTTTAAAAGTGGCTAGGAAAAAGATTCCATGTAAACAATGCAGAAATATATTTAAATCAACTCTTAATACACAATGGAAGTCATGGAAATCGAGTTTTCAAAATTTAGTTTAACTTTAAAAAATTAAACAAAATGGATGGCATTATAACAGCCAAAATTAAACTTTTGTACCCACAATAAATCTTTTTCCATTTTTTCTTTTTTGTATATCACATATCAAATCACTGAATGCTCGTGAATGAGAGTCTGGTATTTTCACTTCTACATTTATGAGGTTGAAGGATATTCTGCCTTCCTTTATTATAAATTTGATTTTAGTCTTAGTTTCATAGACAGTTGGTTGCACACCAAAATGCATATGTAGATATCCCAAGATTTGTATATGTGCCCAACACGTGTCCAAGACCAATTTGTTTGACTGATATTAATGTAGAAAAGATTTGCTAATTGCTATACCAGGGATACTGTGGTTTAAATTAAGATCTGGTGTAAATAGTCTTGGCTCTACTAAGGCCAATGGACCTGTGTCGCAGGGTAACGGCATGGTACAGACCCTAAAGGGCAAAAGGGGAACCCCGGGACCCAAAACAGGACTGGGAAGATGAGGGGAGAAAAAAAAAACCAACGATCTCCTTACCTGCAGCCGACACTGCCGAGGGACTGGAATAGCCTGCAGGACCTGCGCGGTTGATTAGCCGCATCTTTTTGAAATTGCAGACAGCTGTGATCAATGAAGATTGGAGTCGGCACAGAGGAATAAAGAGCGCCCCAAGGGAAGAGGAAGGAGAGAGCAGGAGCGGAGCCACAAGCGGAGGCAGTCTTGGGGCCCCACTCGGAGGCGAAGAAGGGACCAGCAGACCGCCGCAAGGCGGGAAGATACCCCGTGGCTGCAGGAAGGAGACCACCCATAGAGAAGCGACGGATGCCCGGGCTCGTGACGGCAGAGCCGGGTGCGAGGATCTGGGGACGGAGACCGGCGAGAGAAGCCACTCAGAAGAGAGAGGGATGAGGGAGGACCCGGCAATCCAGGTGGGACCGGCATGGGTTCGGGGAGACCCCCAGAGTCCATCCGGGCAGAAAGCTGAGAACGTAAGCAGCGAGAGGGGCTGCAGAGGATGGGATCCTGCCGGGTGGAACCATTCGACAAGGGACCGAGTAAGGAAAGACCCGGAGTGCCCGGGAGTAGCCCAGGCAGCACTTTGAAAGTACAGCAACCAGATAGAGGGGTGCCGTAGAAAGGGTTGGAAAGGGGGGAGGATTTTCCCTGGGCCAGGGAGGCCAGACTTTATTTTGTAACCAGAGAGGCTTACTCGTAGTGTTTTGTTTGAGTTCTTTGTTAAGTTGCCCACTTTTGGAGGGGTAGTGAGGAAGCCTCAGAAGGGTTTCTTAACCAGCTGGGTCTGGGGTCAGGATGGACCTACGGATTTGCAACAAAGCACCCCTTGGCATCGCAAGACAAGGGCGGGCCTGGGAAACAACAGCAAGTTGGCGTGGTTGGGTACTAGGGCGAGGTGTAGTGGGGTGGAGCCTCACAGGAGACCAACACCCCTAAGAGTCCTGGCTCCAGATAGGCCCGAGTAGTCAACCCCTCCATTGAAAATTACAAGCAAAGTCATGGCAGGAAAGATAGGCGCATGGACTACCCCAAGGACATATCTGGGATAGGCAACTTGCGGGACGAGGCGATAGACAAGCCCATACATCCGAAGCCGAGCAGCACGGGACCGGATGTTTGAAGCCCGCCGGGTGCAAAGTGGTGCATTGGCTGGGAACATTTCTGGAAACCCAGGCGAGGAAGGACAGCCCACGATGCAACCTGCGGCCCTAAACCCTCCTGATTTGTTGGGTCAGAATTTACAAATATTTACCCAGATAGTGGGTCCCAGATATGCCCAACAACAAATTCTGGGGCGACAACAGGAGTAGCTAAGACATAGCCTGACATCATTTAAAATGCCATGTATGACAGGTGAGGATGACCCTGAGGCTTATATAGAAGCTTTTGAGAGACATGCCATCCTAACAGGGCTAGATAAGGGATACTGGGCACGTTGGTTGTAGGGAAGGCCCAGGCAGCCTATCGTGCACTTTCTAGGGAAGAGGCAAGAGATTACGAGGCCGTGAAGGCTGTGATATTGTACTGACTAGAAATTAATCCAGAATATTATAGTCGCTTGTTCAGAGCCAAGAAGGGGGGGAAGAAAAATGGCCCCAGCTCGTATTACAACACCTGAGAGATACCTTCGGGAAGTGGATAAATTTGGCGACCTGTGACAGGGAGATGCTAATAGACCAAATTATCCTGGAACAGTTCCTCAACAATCTGGAGGACCGTGTACAATGGTGGGTCTGTCAACATTCCCCATGGAACTACGAAGAGGCCCTGAAACTGATGGAAGCCTTTGCCACCTCCGAGGGGTACTATCCCAAGGAGAGGAGAACAACGGCACTCCCCCAACAGTCTTTGAAGGACCAGGAATGATGGTGTCCCCTACAAAAAGGGCAATACCGAGTTGTCATCTGCTTCTGTTGTGGAAAAATGGGGCACTTTGCCAAGGAATGTCCTGAGCGGGCAAGCGAAAGATGGTGTCAGGGAGCGATCGGGGTTTACAGGGAGAGCGCGCCTACGGAACCAATGGATTGCAGCTTTGGCAGTGGGGGGGAAGGTGCCATTTGGAATAGACCAACAGTACACATTAAGTGTAATGAACATCCCCTTCAGGCCATCCTTTACTCGGGATGCGCACAATCCCTGATCAGAGCCGACCTAGTAACAACTAGCTCGAGTCACCGATCAAACCCCATGAAAGTCTCCTGTCTTCTTGGGGAGACTCAATATATTCCCCGGTGATGGGTACGGATCAAGGTGATGGAACTTCATGGGGAGTTTCTTGTAAGTCTGGCCCTGCGTTTGGCATGTGAGATGCTCCTGGGGCATGACTGGGGGCCCTTATATGATACACTGGAAAGAGTCCAGGACGTGGAAAAAAAATCGCAGAGAATTGAGGAGGCCTGAAGGTTGGTTGGGAGAAGTGGAAGAGGAGGACCAGGACAAGAACGACACGGGGACACTTCACTTCCAGGACATTGTTAGCAGCCAACAATTCCGAGAAGCTCAGGAGGAAGATGTAGAACTCCAGCAATGGCGTGCCACCATGACTGAGAGCTCCAGGGAGGCCTTGACCTTGACCTCGACCACAGCAAGATACCCCAGATATAAGGTAAGAAACCGTCTATTATACTGGGTAACGCGAGAAGGAGTGGAAGGCATGGAAAGAACACAGTTAATAGTCCCATCGGGTTTTAGAAAAATCATATGGTGACTAGCCCATACAAATCCCACAGGGGGACATATGGGCCGGGATAGAACAATCGCTAGAATTACCTGGTACTTCTTTTGGCCATGATTAACGGAAGAGGTGGCCCAACAATGAGCCACACGCCCTGAGTGCCAAAAGGCCATAGAGAATTGCCCCCATCCTGCCCCCCTGCAACCTCTACCAATCATAGAAACCCCATTCTCGAGGATTGCGATGGACGTAGTAGGTCCCTTACCCCGAAGCATTGCAGGCAATAAGTACATCCTTGTGATAGTCGACTACACAACAAGATACCCAGAGGCTGTTCCCTTGAGAACCGTTACAGCACCGCGGATAACGGAGGAACTGATAAAATGGATCACCCGAGTGGGGATCCCTTGGGAAATCCTGACAGATCAAGGGCACAATTTTATGTCTAGGGTATTAAAAACAGTGTGTCAGACCATGCCGATAAAACAACTGCGCACATCCGTGTATCACCCGCAAACAAATGGATTAGTAGAGAGGCTTAATGGGACCATCAAGAGGGTTCTTCACAGGTGTATACAGAAAGAGCCCCAGAGATGGGATTTACTCCTTCCCCTAGGACTCTTCGTTCTTAGAGACTCCCCATTGGAATCCTTAAAGTATTAGCCGTTCGAGTTAGTTTTGGGGCACAGACCCCGAGGACTGGTACAGATGCTGAGGGAGGACTGTGAGTGTCCTTCACCACCAGGGATGGAGACATCAACTTACTGCCAGAATTTCTGACATTGCATACAGATGGCATGAGACATTGCTACGGAGAATCTGCGACAGGCTCAGCAACAACAAAAAGGAAAGTATGATGTGAGGGCTAAAGAATGGGAGTTCCAACTGGGACAATGGGTCCTTGTCATGCTACCCACCTCCACGAGTAAGGTATTGACCCAATGGCAAGGTCCATTTGAAATAATTAGAAGGGTGGGGCTGGTAGACTACGAGGTGTACCGGCCTGGACATCTCAGGATGTGACAAATCTTCCATGTCAACCTTCTCTGAGAGTGGAAGCAACCAGAGGGTTGGGCAGCATTCGTGGAAGAACCTGAGGACCTTGGACCCCAAAGAAAAGAGACAGAAGGGAGAACGGAAGAATTAGAGTAGGAAATTCCAATTGGGAAAGAACTATCTGAAGAACGACAAGGAATGATCCAGGCCCTCATCAAGGAATTCAGGGATGTGTTCCGAGAAGAACCGGGGTAAGCGCAAAGGGTTAGTCATGCAATCTGCACTCCCCCCAGTGCCATTGTTCGGGATCAGTGGAGACCTATACCAAATCACCTTACAAGTGAAATACAAAAGGAAATTGAGAAGATGTTGAAGCTGGGAGTGATTAGACCTTCAAGGAGCCTCTGGAGAAGTTCATTAGTCCCCGTTCCAAAACCGGACGGAACCCTGAGACTGTGTATTGATTACTAATGCCTAAATGAGAGAGCCATCTTTGACCCTTTCCCCATACCCCATATCATCGAATTGGTAGAAAGGATCGGGTCAGCCACCTTCATATTCACCCTGGATTTAGCAAAAGGATACTAGCAAATTCCCGTGGTTCCACGGGACAGGCCCAAAACCATTTTTGGAACACCGTGGAGGCTTTATGAGTTTGTGCATATGCTGTTTGAGTTGCACGGGGCAGCAGCAACCTTTTAATGCCTGATCAAAAAAATCCTGGCACCTCATGTTAACTACACGGCGGCATACATTGATGATATAGTGATCTTTACACAATCCTGGCCCCAGCATGTACAAGCCCTGAAGGCAGTGCTGGGAGAGTTACGAGATGCGGGACTAATGGTAAACCCTCAAAAATGCTCCTTAATACAATGCCAAACAAAATACCTAGGGTTCTTGGTAGACCAAAGGATTGTCAAACCGTTAGCTGATAAAGTCGAGGCAATATGGAAGTTTCAAGCCCTGCAAACCCCAAAACAGCTTTGGTCATTCTTAGGTCTAGTCAACTACTACCAGAGCTTCGTGCCACATTTTTCAGATCTGGCAGCGCCATTATCTGACACTTTGAAGGGACCAGGGAAAAAGGGGGTGAAGTGGTCAACAGAGATGCTGAAGAGCTTCCAACAATTAAAGAAAGCCTTATGTGAGGAAGTAATGGTGCACACCTCTGATTTCACAAAACCTTTTATATTACAGACAGATGCATCAGAAATGGCCACTGGGGCAGTACTAACTCAAAAGAGTGAGAAAGACCTATGCTAGCCACAAGCTGTCACCTGCAGAGACGAGGTACGCCATGATTGAGTGGGAATGCCTAGCCATATGGTGGGCCGCAAACCATTTTTGGTATTACTTAATGGGCTGAGACTTCACGTTAATAATGGACCACACGCCACTGCGATGGCTAGGAACAGCGAAGATCGACAATGCGCGAATTATGAGATGGGCCTTGGCCTTACAGCCTTTTAAATTTCGGATAGCACATCACCCCAGAATTAACAATATAACTGCAGATTTTCTATCTAGGTGTGAAACTAGCTTCCAGATGACAAGAGGGAGCACGGGCAAGGCAACACGCAGACCCGACCAGGTAGGGAGACGATGAACCCCAATGGAGCGCCCCAAGGCAGCTTAAGGGGGGGTTATGTCGCAGGGCAACGGCATGGTACAGACCCCAAAGGGCAAAAGGGGAACCCTGGGACCCAAAACAGAACCGGGAAGATGAGGGGAGAAGAAAAAATACAACAATCTCCTTACCTGCAGCCAACGCCACTGAGGGACCGGAAGAGGCTGCAGGACCTGTGCGGCTGATTAGCCACGTCTTTTTGAAATTGCAGACAGCTGCGATCAATGAGAATCGGAGCCGGCGTGGGGAAATAAAGAGCGCCCTGAGGGTAGAGGAAAGGGAGAGCAGGAGCAGAGCCACAAGCGGAGGCACTCTTGGGGCCCCACTCAGAGGCAAAGAAGGGACCAGCAGACCGCCGCAAGGCAGGAAGATACCCCGTGGCTGCAGGAAGGAGACCACTCATAGAGAAGCGACGGATGCCCGAGCTCGTGACGGCAGAGCCGGGTGCGAGGATCTGGGGACGGAGACCGGCGAGAGAAGCCACTCAGAAGAGAGAGGGATGAGGGAGGACCCGGCAATCCAGGTGGGACCGGCATGGGTTCGGGGAGACCCCCAGAGTCCATCCGGGCAGAAAGCTGAGAACGTAAGCAGCGAAAGGGGCTGCAGAGGACGGGATCCTGCTGGGCAGAACCATTCGACGAGGGACCAAGTAAGGAAAGAACCGGAGTGCCCGGGAGTAGCCCAGGCAGCACTTTGAAAGTACAGCAACCAGATAGAGGGGTGCCGTAGAAAGGGTTGGAAAGGGGAGAGGATTTTCCCCGGGCCAGAGAGGCCAGACTTTATTTTGTAACCAGAGAGGCTTACTCGTAGTGTTTTGTTTGAGTTCTTTGTTAAGTTGCCCACTTTTGGAGGGGTAGTGAGGAAGCTTCAGAAGGGTTTCTTAACCAGCTGGGTCTAGGGTCAAGATGGACCTATGGATTTGCAACAAAGCACCCCTTGGCATCACAAGACGAGGGCAGGCCCAGGAAACAACAGCAACTCGGTGCGGTTGGGTACTAGGGCGAGGTGTAGGGGAAGTTGGAGTCTCGCAGAAGACCAACGCCCCTAAGAGTCCTGGCTCCGGATAGGCCCGAGTAGTCGACCCCTCCACTGAAAATTACAAGCAAAGTCATGGCGGGCGAGATTGGGGCGGGGACTACCCCAAGGACATATCTGGGATAGGCAACTTCCGGGATGAGGCAACAGACAAGTCCACACATCCAAAGCCGAGCAGCACGGGACCGGATGTTTGAAGCCCACCAGGTGCAACCTGCTATCATTGTACCTGAATTTTTCCTTGTTAATATGAATACAGAACACAAAAGAGGACACCACACCGATTTTTACTGCGCTTGGGGAGAGATAGGGAGGTAGGAGGGAGGTTCAAAAGCACCTACACAATTTAAAGGGCCCACATCCCACTGATTTTCTAAGCCCCAGTGGATTTGTCTGTTGTTAAGTCATGGGCTACAGTTAAGTCCCCAGAAAAATAAGTATATTTGACTTATCATAGGTAAAGCCCCATTCTTATTAAAAGTAATATCTTACAACCACTAATGCATTTCTTGTCACAGTATATCTGTGAGAGAGAGAAGTGCCATTATCTTCATTTTACAGAAGGGAAACTGAGGTGCAGAAAAGATAGGTAATAGAGAGGTCTTCTGAGTGTCATGAAGGCAACATGGATGGAAACAGGAAGAGGATGGATTCCTGTCACTTCCCAACCATTTTCTTATCATCAGCCACAGCAGGTATGTCTGATGCCCTCAAATGCAAGTTATATCTCAGTAAGGACTAACGAACCATTCTTCCTCATCCTGACATTTTCCCCTTAAACCACAGTTCTTGTATAGCACATGGGCTACTGCAATACAAATAATTTTTGAGCAGAATACAGGTAAAACTGAATTTTGGTTTTTTTAAACCGGTTAGTTTTAAGATTTTAACAGAATGCACAAGCCATAAATGATAGCTTCCCAACATAAAAATACAACCCTGCTTAATTATTTCACAACCACAAGGACTAGAGAGATTAAAAGCTAGAAAACCTTTAACTGAAGTGGATGCATAACAGCTAGTGGGACATGGCAGAGTAAGGGAGCCAGCAAAGCACAGAGTGTACAAGAGTTCTTGTATTACCAGGGAGAACTGAAGTACACAACCAACAGGTTGTAGCCAGTGAACAAGACAGAGAAATGAGGAAGATAAGCAAATAGAGAAGACAACATATTGAGGATAAGTTACAAAAAATCTGTGTAAGAATATTATAGCAAAAGAGAACATTTCATAATTTCTCTCCTTCTGTCCTTTTTAAACCAACCATTCCCTTCAATTCAACTAGGAGCTGAGGAAAACAAAGCTCTTTAAATGATGATATCAGTATTATTGTGGCCCTGTAAGCATTAGTATATACTGAACTCTGTTTTTCAGTGGCAGGATAAACCATGATTAGAGAAGAATGACTCAGTGGAGTGCCAGAATTGCTTCGTGCAGTGCTACCAATGGTGTTATTTTGAAATTTTTGTCCTTTTCTACAGTTCACAGAGAGCAGTTAAGCAAGAGCTATCTGGAATTTGGTGTAATAAGGTGTGAGAACTTATACGTCTGGAAGGGATGCAGCAGAGGGCTCGTATGCATAGCAAGGAACTATTTAGCTTAAATTTTGAAGTGGAATACAAATAAAACTAGTAGGCAATGAAGTTCATGGAACAGGTAGAACAAGCTTTGCCACAACCAAAACTATAATTGCTTTGTTCTCAGAAAACAAACAAATCTGAAGGACCAGGAGTTGGACTTCCCCTGGCTTTCTTTGCAATAATTAGCTACATAAATATGTATTGTCACAAATATTATTAAAGCTTAGAGATCTGCAAACAACATGAAGATATTGTTATTTTTACTTTATCTGTAGTCATGCAAGGACATGCATTTAACAAGGAATATTTGCACACCCTTTATCAAGCTGATTAACACTTCCTCAAAGTGAGAGGGGACATTTTTTCAAGAAATAACTTCCCACAAACATTCATTGGATGGTAAATTAATTATTAATCCTGACAAAAAAGAGGATAAAAATAATTTCAGCTCCTTATTCCACTTAATTTTATAGCCAAAGACTTACCTTATAAAAGGAATAAACTGAAATTAAGTAAAAGCCTTGCTATGCTTTATTGTTCTGGCTGTGTCTCAGCTGGCAGTTTTCTAAGCAGCAAAATGGGAGAGGTGGAGTTGGGACTAAGATCATGATTTCAGTCACTCAGAGTGGTAGCTTATGGAAGTACAGTGCCATACTTTTATTATTAATCACATTACAATAGCATCAAGAAACTCCAGCTGCGAGCAGAGACAGATGGTGTGAGGCACAGCACCTTAGATTGCAAGAATCCAGTTGCCTTTGGTCAGCTAATTTTTTAACACCTCCTTCCTTGTGAGTTTAGACCAGATACATTGCAAGAGACAACCATTGTTCCCCAAGGCCTTATATTACAACGAGGCAAAGGAAATAATATTATTTTGCAAATGGGGAAATGAAGCACAAAATAATTAAATGATTTTCCCAGTGTCTTGTGGAAGATTTGTGCCTGGGCAGGAACAGAATCCTGACATTCTCAGGCTTCCTCAGACCATGAGACCATCCTTCCTATTGCCTTAAGGGTCAATTTATGGCATGTGCCTGAAGGGGGTGTAGGTGGTGGGTGCATCTACAAATGAATTCCAGAACAGTTTGAGCTGGAGTAAACTGCTCCCAGGTACAGTCTTCACATGCACCCAGGACAGCAACAATTTGAGCCAGAGCAGAGCAGGCCACTGGCTGGTGGGGCTGACCACATGCAAAATAGACTCCCAGTCAGTGTCTACACATATGTTTTAGCACAATAAGGTTATCCACCATAAGATAGTACTGTTGCTGACAGTACTATACTACAGCAGAGTTAATTAGTTTACTGCACCCTAATACTGGTATACATGTAGATGGTGATGCTTTAATGTAGACGGTGATGTTTTACTGCAGAGCCAATTAGTCAACTCCACAGTAAAGTACACATGTAGGTGCACCTGGGCTGACTCAATTAGAGTTCCTTATGCAACTCCCAGAGAGATCACACCTTGTTCAAGGCTAATATTGATAATGATTAGTTTTGTATGATGTCCAGGATATGCAAGGGTTTATGTGAAAAAACTCCTTTCCTTTTCATTTTGTGCACTAGCCCAGGTCATATACAAGTCAGCCCTTAATCTCTGGTGGCAAAAGCATAATACTTGTTATGCTTGTCTGCCAAGTTTGAACAGGGCTCAGAGTCTGCCAAATATAAGGCTTTAAGATGCCCCACCACCACCTTAGGACACTATAAAGTGGAAAGCCTGAGGGGATTCTGAAAGTTTTATTTGCCTTCAGAAGAAAGGAGGGATATACAAGAAATGGGAATGGCAAGAAGTTACAAAAAGGAGACTGAATCGACAAGTATGAGGAGCTCAAAATGCTTGAAAGAAAAAATAAATTTGTATTTTTAATACTGCTTTATGTCAGCAAGTTGCATGTAACAAATAGTTAATCACTGGGAGCTGCTCTGCCTGGTTGAGGCTGGACAGTTCATTGCCGATGAAGTAACATAGGGTACCTCCATTATTAAGGAGACACCAGCCCAATCCTGCCCCAGGACTGTCACAAAGAGGAGAGAGTCTCATCCCTATGCAGTGGGGGAGCTAGGAGGTAGGAGGCAGGAGACAGAGGCTGGGGGTGGAGGAAGATACCCCTCTACTCTCTCTTCCCTGTCCATCTGCCCTAGCTCTGGCCCTGGTATACAATTGCCAGGTTGCAGCTGCTGGCTCAGTTTTGCCATGGCCAGAGCTAGGGTAGGGAGGTTGGAGTGGGGGTGGACTCCCCCCGCATTGTGGGCTCCCACCAACTACCGCAGCTGGGCTGGGTTCATGAGGTAAGGGGACTCCACTCCACCCTCCCACCCCAGTTCTGGCTTGTAGTTGCTGACCCATCTTTGACATGGCTGGAGCTGGGATGTTGGGGGTGGGGAGGGCTGGGCAGAGGGGTTTTTCGGCAGCCTCCTGGGAGGCTGCTGATGCACCCCTGCCTACTGGCCAGGGCCAGTGCAGGTAGGCTCAAGCCCCCCATGCCTGTTGAGTTAAATGGCACTGCAACTCATGTTGCATTCTGTAAAGTGTCATGAATTAGACAGCCTCCTTGACAGACTGCCTAAACATCTGTAGGAATCCTTAGACCATTTTAAGTGTAATATCTGTACCTAGCCAGAGTGTAAACTTTTAAAAACAACAACAAACCCACTAAATATCATAAGGCTTGTAATAAAATTGCAATTGATAGCAACGCTCTAGGCAAAGAAACTAAGAGGCAGACCCTACCTCAAATAGAGAAGACAGGCAAAAAGTATCTTTGTCTTCACTTTTTGGATGGATAACTAAGGCAGAGAGATTAAGGTTCAATAGAAAAGTAATGACAAATACAGGAACTGAATCCAGTTAGGTCCCTTAACTACACAGCCATACTCACAAGGGGAATCTTTGGGCCTCATGAGATTTGAAGTCATGCCCTTCGTACCTTGTCCTTGTACCCTCTTATCATGAAAGCAAAATAAAATGACTTGGTATGGTCCTATCAGGACTATCATTGTTATTATAAATTTCCATTTCTGCAATTTTTCTAACATAAAGTAAGAAATTGTTCCATTACGGTAAAAGATAGTATTTTATAATTATTTACTCTTGACAAAACAGCACCTTGGATTGCATGGAAGTGCTTGCTTTTACTCTGCTAGTTTTTCAACTTTCTGAGTATGGGGAGCCATTGTTTTGGATACTAGAGACACTCAGGCCAAATTCATCTCTGTGTATATATATTCAGTTTCTCAAAGGTGCAAGGTGCAAACATGCATAATAGATGTGGGTCAAGTTTGATTGCTTAGGAAGGAGGCAATAATGCAGGACTAATTATTTTCCTGACCTGATGAATAATATTTTATTTAACTCCACATTGAAGGAGCAGTACTAGCTGGCGGGGAAGAGAGAGAGAAACGTATTCTCAAAGGAATAATGCAAGTTTGTGCAGCACCTTTGATTTTGCATACACCAGATGATTGAGATAATTTAAAAACATTATTTATTCATTATGTTTTTATTTGGGCTCCAAATGCAGAGGTTCAATTTTCCTATTTTCCCCCATGCCTAATATTTGTTACAGTTGCATTTTTCAAACCATTTACTGTCTGGAGGGTAAGTAGAGTGACACTGCTCATAATGTGCAAATAAATGTGAAATAAGCTAGTCAGCTCAAGTGGAATGAATTACTGTCGCTGGTAAAATAAGGCAAGAGGGAACGGCTGCCTTGGGAGCTGAAAAAAGACTCTAGAAGGTACTGCTATTGAGCGACTGGAATAACACTTACTATGATTTATCAAAGACCACTTGAAAGCACTTCTGAGGCATTAAATAGGCATGAAAAGAGGCTTTAGTGGCAATGGGACTATGCCAGAACTGAGTGATTAGGAGACTCAAAAGCTTGACCCTAACGTGCAGCCTAGGAACAAGTGAAGCCAAAAATCTTCAAAGGCTTGTGGAAGAGACTGCAGAGCACAGTCAATTTAGGAGAGGAGAAGGGATGACCACAAAGCTATTGGGTCTCTATTACTAAGAGCTGATAGCAGCATAGCTGTGGAGAAAGGAAAAGAATAAAAGAGAAAGAAAGGAAAAGAATCAGCCCTTCATGATTCCTACCACAACCACATGCCAGAATGTCAAAGGGACTTTTTTAAAACAGTAGATTTGTACATAAATAATAATTTCAAGAAAATACTTAAATATTTAAGTTGCAATGTTGTTGTGGTTTTCCAGGGGCAATTTGCTGCACCCACTGTTTTCACAGATAGACTGCAATTATGGTAATGCCTTTGTGGCAGAAGCTAGAATAGTGGTACTGGATAATGTGCTGCTTGTCAGGCCTTTGTACCTCTTAGTCCTTGGCTCATGCAGATGTCAGGTCATAACTTTGTTTTGTGCAAACAAGCATCATATTTCTAAATCTCACTTGTGCTGCCACTGCTTTCCCTATTGATGACAAGGAAATGTTCTGTTGTAAGACAAGTTTAAAAAGGTCCCGCTGCACACAGTAAGTCCCATAGTGCACAAAATATGGGCTGAGTATGTAATAGCCATGACCAAGTCAGTAGCAAACAGCTATAGATTTCACTGTAGCTGATCTTACACAGAGATGTGCTTTACTATTCTGAAACAATATGAGTTTTTCCCAGATGTGGGACAAGCCAGTCCACCTGTGGGTACAGTAAGTAACTTTCTCCTTGTCCCATTTCTCTGTCATTTGAGCTGATTATTGCTAAATGCTTGCAGTATGTGGTTATCATAGGCATTCCAAGAGCTGACCTCCCCTGCAATGCCATTTAATTTAGTCCTATCAAAGACAGGAGGAAAATTGCCCAGAATTGACGTATGTATGGGGTTTTCTTCGCCATGGAGTTTAAGTTATTTTTGTAGAGTTCTGATTCAGCATGAAGCAACTTTTACTGCACACCAGATGGCTCTGGAACAGGAGTGATAAACATGATATTATTTTAACCTATCTCTGGTGACATTCAGAAAATATTGCCAGACTCAGCCTCTCCATTACTTACGTTCAATGGTCAGAGAAAAAAAAAGGAGCAAGACTTGCTTTTTGCTTTTAGTTTAGTATTGTGCTTTAGAAAGCTTCTTAACTTCAACAGCAACTAGCTTGTAAGTTATAATAAAAGTTACTTATATCTTATTAAAGAATGGTAATAGCAGTCAGCTCTTAGCACTTTTCATCATAACTGCTCAACCTGCTTTACAAAGGAGAGAAACATCACAATCTTGATTTTACAGATGGGGAAACCGAGGCACAAAGCAGTGCACTGATTTTCCTGTGAACCGATTTTCAGCAGGCCAGAAGCAAAGCTGGGAGTGGAGCCCAGGTCATCAGAGTCTCAATCCAAATCCCCACCCAGTCTGCCTGTACGGATAGCCTTGTGGTTAAAGCACAGATTAGGATTTAGTAGGTACAGGTTCTGTGATGGACTCCTGTGATCTTGGGTAAGTCAATCTCTGTGGCTCAATTCCTCCATCTGTTAAATGGGTTTAATTTCTCTTTCTTCTTCTTTTAACATATACTTTTAAAAGATAGGGATGACCTCATCCTGTGTACTGTAATAAATACAGCAGGACCTTGATTTTAGTTGAGGCCACAATGTGTTATTGTAATACAAGAGCCAAAAGTTAAATAGATCTTCTTACCCTGTAGAAATAAAATTACAGGTAAAGCTGTTTTTCGAAAATATATGGGTGGCACTTGGATCTGTGTCATCTGACTAGTTAGTTCAAGGTTGTATGTACAATTTTATAAGTACCAGAGGGAAAAATCAATTCTTGTGTGACTGCTCAAGTGAAGGATTTAGTGATATTTCCCATTACTACATATGCAGTACCTCCCTCCAGCAAGGACTCAACCATTTTAGTGAATTACCCCGGACCCTGCAATCTTTTATTATTTTATATGCAGGATGGTGGCATCTAGATGCTAGAGATAGGTCAGGAATGATGAGAATGTATGTCTGCCTTCAAGCTACTGGCTTGAATCTAGACTGTATTGCATCTAACATATTAAAATTAATGATTTTTTGTAGATAACCTTTGGCTATCTTGTCTATGAGCTTGCTCAGGAATGGGAAGTTGGACATCACATGGGACTTGGGTATAACTGATTCTAGTGCAGATTTCTTCAGTTTTTGTTATACTGCATGCTTGAAGGAGAAAGAGAACATTCCTTTTCCAAATAAGTCACTGGTTACTTTCATCAGTAGTGACAGTTGTTAGTGACTTTTGCCCATAAACAAGAACACATTGACAAATCTTGGGTCATGACCCCTTTAGGGTATCCAATATTTTGTTGATGACTGAACATCAAAAATATAGGCAGACTGCTGTATACAAGTGGAGCAGAACCATGTTTCTGAGAAGGCTTCCCAAATGGTCTTAGTTCTGATACACATGGTAGGCATTAGGGACTGAGGTGTATAGCTCCTTTACCTCAGTAAATTTAATGCATTTGTTATGCTTCATTATGTCTATATCAGACTTTGTCATTTGTGATAGGCATCAGACAATCAAGAAGATAGCAATGAAGGGAGGAAGGAGCCTTTTGGGGCCCCGAATACTAATGGCTCAGACTAGACTATAATGATGATAATTTAACAGGTCCTTGAATTCCTGCCATCTGAAGTGATGTCCTTTAGCAGGCTTTGGAATTTGCTGAATCCACAGGTTGAATCAAGATCATGGACCTTTCCTGTTGTCTAGGAGCTCAAAGGTCTTAGGCAGCCTTAAGGAAGTGACTGGATTGTAATTTCTTTGATTTTAACATATAGGCGAGATCTAGGGTCTGACAAATTCTATGGGTTGAATGAGAGGTAAGCCAAAAAAGTCCTAGAGAGGCAAAGAAGGAAATTTTACCACCATCACTAATATACCATTTAGTCTGAAGTGGTCTGTAAATGAGCACAAAACCTGTTAGCTTTGGCTCTGTTTTATATATCTATATCTATATAGACTTATGGATGAATTGGAATGAAACTGGAACTTGAGACACTTATCAAGCATTTGTTATTTACAGAAATGTATGCACTGATGCCTTCCTTTTTTTAGCCCGTCTAAGCCTGTAATGCACTGAATAACACAGAACTTGCATGGTGATCCAGGCAGGTTTTAGTAATGCAGGCTATATTGGGCATGCCATTGTTGAAGAGGCAATGTAGAACTTACAAGAAAAAATTGCAATGATATACCAGGATCAGACTCACCAACCCTAGAATATGGTAGCAAGAGAAAAGACAGCAGTGCATTGTGAAAGATGTATTTTGATCAGAAAACATGACCCACAAAGGTAAATGAGAGCAGGGGACTTTGGAGCTAATGAGGCACCACAAGAGGCATTCCAAAATTATGGCATCCTGTTCTAAAATTAACATTTTTGCTATTTTCACTCACACTGTGGTTCTTTGTTTTGTTTTTCTTTTAACTGAACAGTCATAATTTTCAGTGGAAAAGAAAAAAATTCTGACCAGTCTCTATTAACATTCTGTGTTTTTTGTCGTATTTGAAATGTTCCCTTTATAAAGGAATATGCACTCCAGTGTATGACTCTTGGGTAGTAAAATTAACCTTCTTGCCAACCAACCACAATTACCCACAACTAGGAGAGCTGTATCTCACAAGTATGATACTCTAGGTGCTTCATATACTTTAGAGTGTCATTGTGGCAGAAGAGCCTCAGAGCCCCCCACAGCAGCAGAAGGCTGAGTTCTCAGAGAGAAAACAAGAAATTCATTTAATTGCAGTCCAAAGAATACAGCAACAGGAACATCTTGAGCTTCATGCTCAACTGACAAAAGAGAAGTTGTTCAGAAAGCTTAAGAATCCTAGATACCATTTAGCAAGTATGGAGCAACTGTTTTTGTTTTCCGTACACAATGTTTGCACAACTTAGGAAAATGGGGCTGTAACAGAGAGGGTGAACCATTAAGTAATGCAGTAATGTGATGGGTTAATGAGTTCGTGTTCACATCTGAACATGAACTGGTATGCTGCAGAGTCCCTCATCCTTCCCATTCAGTTAAGAAATGCCTAGTAGGCTCCTACCGGCAAAGGTAAAATGTTAAATAGGGAAAGAACAGCAATATGGGATTGGGCAGCAGGTTTTCCCTTTCTGTAGATCTCACGATAAACTACATTTCACCAACCTACTTTAATTATTTTTCACAAGGAAGAGAGATCTCCCCATTTCTCAGAAAAGATTTAATAGCAGCAGGCTGTAAAGTGATTTCATATAACCAAGACTTCATTATTTTTACAAAATATACTACTGTCTTTTACTATCACATTATGAAGTATTATCATAAAACGAGTCTTCCACAGTCATTATGAATGTATGAATTAGTGGAATTCTCTTGTCTGTATATAAATATGTGTTGCCTATGCTGGACCTCTTCAACCAGGGGTGTCAACTACACAGCCCATGGGCCAAATCCAGCCTTGTACAGCTACTTCATCTGACCCTGCCAAGCTATCAGTGGGGCATGGAGGCTGGAACCACGGCTGCAAGGGAGACACCCTGTCTGGGGCCCCAGTAGACATGGCCATCAGTGGCGGATGGCAAGTGAGGGCTGTGGGACACATCCACAGCAGCCCCGTCAACTGCCTCATGCCAAATCTAGCCTGTGAGGAGCCCAAGGTAAGTTAACACACCTGGCTTAAAGGAATGGATTCTGTTACATTGACTGAAAATATATAGAAAGGTTGCAGCTATTGGGAAATACTAAGCCTGTAGTATTTCCATCAAATGCTTCCAGATGTTCAATGCAGGAGGTACCAGACACAATTATAAAATAATAATGAAGCTTATAATGATTAATTATATGCATAGTCCTAAAACGTGTAGAATGTTGATGCCCATGAAATCATCATGCTATTTTTGTGACATTGAATACAGCAGCAGTTAGAGGAGATTCTGTAGCTAAGATGAGAGAAGCTAAGATACGAGAGGCAAGGATTTCTTAAGGTGATATCTTTTATTGGACCAACCACATAGTTGGGATAAAATTAGAAAAGGTTATAAATGCAACACATTCTTCATCAGGCAAGAAATCCTTGTCTCTCACATAAATTATGGACCATGGCTACAACATCAATCTTACACTACTGTAAGCTAAGATGGGGGCAAGGGGAGTGATGTCAGAATATTCTCCATCAGGGCATCTTCAATAGAACTTCCACTACTGAACTTGCCAGTTCAGTCCATCAGAGCTATAATGTCTTGACATTTCAGACATGCAGCAGGAACCATTTTCTGCACTGGGGATGTAAATAATGTGCGTAAGTAGGAGATTTCTAGAATAAAGTGGTAGAAGGCAGCTGATAGAAAGCTCTCCTGATTTGCACTTTGTTCCATGAGACTGCTTTTCAACAGACACATGGCTAGCAGGCAGCAATAATGTCTCAGGAGTCTTTTCAGAGCATAAGGATTACATTTCCTTACTGGTTCTCATAGGAGATTGTGACAGGAGTATTGCTACTGGAGTCTTTCTAGTGGTCACTCCGCCCTCCTGTTATGGGCCAGCTGCCTGCTTACTCACCTGCCATGCCTTAATCTTAATTGATTGAGTGATGTAATTAGTGGGAGGCTGCCCACTTGATACGCCCCGGTGCAGGAGCGCTATGTGCTGCTCCCTTTCCTCTCCTGCACCGCAGCCCAAGCCTCGCAGATGCTTGGGTAACGTGGTCCTTGCCTTCTCCCTCAAGGCCTCCTCACTGTCCCCCTTACTCTGGGGCCTCCTCGCCCCTTGCAGCCGTCTTTCCGGGCTCCTCACTGCCCCCCTTGCTTTGGGGCTGGGGCCAATGGACCCCAAATGCTGCATCCCCTCTGAAGGTAGGATCCCCACACTACCATGGAGTCCCTATGAGGCCTCCTCTAACCCCTAATAGCCTCACCCAGTCCTCCGGTTAAAACAGTAAACACAAAAACACAAAAGCCCCTGGGCTATAACATAAAAGCTAAGCTAATGTTCGATTCCTACCAGGAAAACCACTCCAACCCCAGCAGTGACCAGGGGATGCTCACACAGCCAGAGTTCTCCCCTCTGTCCAGACTAGCAGAGCTCCTCCTCTCCCGGTCGCCAGAGGGGAACTGCCTTTCTGGCCTCCAGCCTGGACTTATATAGGCCAGGCCTTGCCCCTTCCTGTCAGCTGTTCCCCATCGGTCATCGGCAACCAGCACCTGTTGCTCTAGCTGCCCTGGTAACTGGCAGCTGAACCTCCCCCTTCTTGCCACTAGGGGTCTCTCCTGAGCTGATTTCTGTTTCCAGGTGCAGGGCACCTGAGTGCTCTGACAGAGACCATGATGCGGGGAAGCTTTGGGTTTCATCATACACACGTGCATGCACAAAGAGAAAAGAAAAGAGAAAAGCTGGACCTGATAGTTACTACAGCAAATCAGAGGCAGCCTAGGTTGTTCCAGGTCTCCCTGTCCCAGAGCAAAAACAAATCCTCTGCACAATTTTGGGATAGAATTTTTTATACTTTGGAGCACCACTTTGAGAAGAAAGCTTTCAAAGCATCTAAAAGATTGGGAATACATTAAACAAGTTCAACTGTAACCCCTGCAACATACACCAACAGAAAAGTCCTTGAATATTATGTGATGTCATTGCATTATCTCCAGGATCCTGTTGCAATCTTAGGTGAACCACATCTTCAAACTAAGTGAGGTTGTATGCCCTATATTGTACTTTCTACCTCACACCCAAGATGGAACCAAGCTATGTCTCACATTATCCATCATTGCTGCCTAAAGTCCCACCTGGATTTTTTCCACAATTGATTGGGGGGGAGGGGTTGGGGGTTTTTTTGGTGTTTTTGTTTTTTTTTTTGTTTTGTTTTTTTGTTTTTTTGTTTTTTTTACAGACCTCCACTTCACTTGAATTGCTTAAAAGGATAGAAAAATTCTGTGTTGAGTTTACTTTCAACTATGAAGTTGGTTAAATATCATGCAGATGCCACCAGGGAAATATCATGTTTAAAAACAGTTAAAGCTTTACCAAAGAGAAATGTCTGAAGACATCATAAAATTAGGGTTGAAAGGGACCTCAGGAGGTCATCTTGTCCAACCCCCTGCTCAAAGTAAGACCAACCCCAACTATATCATTTCAGGCATAACTCTGTCTACTTGGGTTTTAAAAACCTCCAAGGATGGAGATTCCA
This sequence comes from Crocodylus siamensis, assembly GCF_052110815.1. Classification (NCBI taxonomy): domain Eukaryota; kingdom Metazoa; phylum Chordata; order Crocodylia; family Crocodylidae; genus Crocodylus; species Crocodylus siamensis. The sequence goes on from NC_143403.1 coordinate 30,677,785, forward strand.
CAACTTCTCTGGGTAGCCTTGTCCAGTGTTTTACTATCCTCCTAGTGAGAAAAAAATTCCTAATAGCTAACCTAAACTTTTCTTGCTGCAACCTGAGACGATGTTAATTCCCAAATGGCAACTGTACTGTAATTTTTAAAAGTTATAATTAGATTGTGAGTCTAGCCAAAATAGGTAAATTAGTGGCACCTACAGTTGATGATCTAATTAGGGAGTTCTTCAGTACATGCACAACTTCAGTTGCAACATCACTGAAAAAGTTCTACAGGATTTAAAACAAAAAAAGTGTAATTTAGCCAGTCAGTAAAAAAGAGAGAGAACTGTAAACAGATTCAGAGAGACAGTTCTAGAAGCACAGCTGTTTGTATATTTCATGAGGCAAGCACTATCTCCTTCCACCCCCCTTTTACATATTCCTCTTCCAAACACATCAAGCTTACCAACAAAACAATGCAACTTGGCTGCTAAAGAAAGGATTTATCTTTACTGCTTTCTCAGATCTTATAATAAATATAATCCCTCCTTTCATCCTCTATTTTCAAAGAATTTTTTTTTAAAACACTGGAAGTATCATACTGTTGTTCTACTAATGTGATTGAAGGTTCAGCTAACAAAACTAACTGTGCAGTACAATGTCTTTGAAAACCACACTTTAGTTTCTGTACTGTAATTTTAGCATGGGAACTGATTTACACACATCCACCATACATGATTTAAATTTTAGATTTGCATTTTGCAGGATATTTGCCAATTTATTTCTTCTCCTCTTTCAAAAATATATCAAAAATAAAATAAAAAACCCAAGATATGTATTGGATGCAATGGGCAAAGACAGGTCTAATCAACTGGGTATATAAACCATCACCTCTACATCCCTGCAGGAATTTACTTAGCTATTGGCTAAAGTAAGTAGCAGTGACAACGGCAATGTGACTGAACTCATGAGAGAAGCTTTGGTGATTGCAACCGGTGGGCCTTGAACATGAGGTCTCGCGCTACTTGGCCTCTGCCGTATGGGCCTGCTGGCTGCTTCGTCCCTGGAATGGTCTATTCCGGATTGATCCGGAAGTAGTCTCCACCCCTATCTCACCTGCCACGACTTTGCTGGAACCTTCAGTGGAGACTACTTCAACTTATCCAGTGTTGGGACTCTCAGGGGCCATGGTCTTCTGCGAGGCTCCGCCCTCCCCTCCCCTCCCTAATTAGACCATCAATTGTAGGTGCCACTAATTTACCTATTTTGGCTAGACTCACAATCTAATTATAACTTTTAAAAATTACAGTACAGTTGCCATTTGGGAATTAACATCGTCTCAGGTTGCAGCAAGAAAAGTTTAGGTTAGCTATTAGGAATTTTTTTCTCACTAGGAGGATAGTAAAACACTGGACAAGGCTACCCAGAGAAGTTGTGGAATCTCCATCCTTGGAGGTTTTTAAAACCCAAGTAGACAGAGTTATGCCTGAAATGATATAGTTGGGGTTGGTCTTACTTTGAGCAGGGGGTTGGACAAGATGACCTCCTGAGGTCCCTTTCAACCCTAATTTTCTATAATTTTATGATGTCTTCAGACATTTCTCTTTGGTAAAGCTTTAACTGTTTTTAAACTTGATATTTCCCTGGTGGCATCTGCATGATATTTAACCAACTTCATAGTTGAAAGTAAACTCAACACAGAATTTTTCTATCCTTTTAAGCAATTCAAGTGAAGTGGAGGTCTGTAAAAAAACAAAAGCAAAAACCAACCCCCCCCCCAATCAATTGTGCAAAAAATCCAGGTGGGACTTTAGGCAGCAATGATGGATAATGTGAGACATAGCTTGGTTCCATCTTGGGTGTGAGGTAGAAAGTACAATATAGGGCATACAACCTCACTTAGTTTGCCCTAAGACCCAGCCACACCGCATTGCTAGTGATCCCGGTGCCGACCCTTGCCTCATGATGCCCAGGTGTAGCTGGTGGTGAGCCTGTGTGGCTTGTCCTGCCCTCTCACTCCAGCCAGTAAGGGGACCCTTCTAGGGGGCCTCCTCATCCCTCAAACCGTGGGTCACTTAGGCACGCAAAAGAAAATTACTACTCATAATCTCCCGGGTTAAAAAACCCCAAAATGTGGACTCCTCATCCTGGAGAAAATCCTCTCCTTCCATAGTGTCCTCTACAGTACCCCTATAACAGGGTGCAGTGTTTCCCTAATAGGCACCTGGGGCCACTCCCATAT